>NC_138295.1:91172500-91337500 GCF_965601325.2 Salmo salar
TGCTAAAAGAATCACATTAGTTGAATCAGATACTGTATGCATTATAATGCTAAAATAATCACATTAGTTGAATCAGATACTGTATACATTATAATGCTAAAAGAATCACATTAGTTGAATCAGATACTGTATACATTATAATGCTAAAATAATCACATTAGTTGAATCAGATACTGTATGCATTATAATGCTAACAGGTAGTATCACATTAGTTGAATCAGATACTGTATACATTATAATGCTAAAAGAATCACATTAGTTGAATCAGATACTGTATGCATTATAATGCTAACAGGTAGAATCACATTAGTTGAATCAGATACTGTATGCATTATAATGCTAACAGGTAGAATCACATTAGTTGAATCAGATACTGTATGCATTATAATGCTAACAGGTAGAATCACATTAGTTGAATCAGATACTGTATACATTATAATGCTAAAAGAATCACATTAGTTGAATCAGATACTGTATGCATTATAATGCTAACAGGTAGAATCACATTAGTTGAATCAGATACTGTATGCATTATAATGCTAAAAGAATCACATTAGTTGAATCAGATACTGTATGCATTATAATGCTAACAGGTAGAATCACATTAGTTGAATCAGATACTGTATGCATTATAATGCTAAAAGAATCACATTAGTTGAATCAGATACTGTATGCATTATAATGCTAAAAGAATCACATTAGTTGAATCAGATACTGTATGCATTATAATGCTAAAAGAATCACATTAGTTGAATCAGATACTGTATGCGTTATAATGCTAAAAGAATCACATTAGTTGAATCAGATACTGTATGCATTATAATGCTAAAAGAATCACATTAGTTGAATCAGATACTGTATACATTATAATGTTAGAACCTATACTGCCACATTATAATAGTCAGGAATATTACAATAGTTCATGACTGGCTGTTAAACCAATTCAGATTTCTATAACTAATCGGGTCATAATATCTGTTTAAATATGAATACAGCAATCAAATATGAATGACAATATATGGTTAAATATGACTGTAATGAATAAATACATTATACTATGTGTTTAAACTATGCTACATTTATGAGACTGTCCATCTCCTTGACAGAAACTTCACCATCCGGTTCATGCCTATCCCCATCATCGATGCGTCTCAGGCTCTCAAAGCCAGCCCAGAGAAGACTGAGGACGCCCTGCTCAAGGTGAGTCAGGCTCTCAAAGCCAGCCCAGAGAAGACTGAGGACGCCCTGCTCAAGGTGAGTCAGGCTCTCAAAGCCAGCCCAGAGAAGACTGAGGACGCCCTGCTCAAGGTGAGTCAGGCTCTCAAAGCCAGCCCAGAGAAGACTGAGGACGCCCTGCTCAAGGTGAGTCAGGCTCTCAAAGCCAGCCCAGAGAAGACTGAGGACGCCCTGCTCAAGGTGAGTCAGGCTCTCAAAGCCAGCCCAGAGAAGACTGAGGACGCCCTGCTCAAGGTGAGTCAGGCTCTCAAAGCCAGCCCAGAGAAGACTGAGGACGCCCTGCTCAAGGTGAGTCAGGCTCTCAAAGCCAGCCCAGAGAAGACTGAGGACGCCCTGCTCAAGGTGAGTCAGGCTCTTAAAACCCAGAGAAGACTGAAGGTGAATCAGGCTCTTAAAACCCAGAGAAGACTGAAGGTGAGTCAGGCCCTTAAAACCCAGAGAAGACTCAAGGTGAGTCAGGCTCTTAAAACCCAGAGAAGACTGAAGGTGAGTCAGGCTCTTAAAACCCAGAGAAGACTGAAGGTGAGTCAGGCTCTTAAAACCCAGAGAAGACTGAAGGTGAGTCAGGCTCTTAAAACCCAGAGAAGACTGAAGGTGAGTCAGGCTCTTAAAACCCAGAGAAGACTGAAGGTGAATCAGGCTCTTAAAACCCAGAGAAGACTGAAGGTGAGTCAGGCTCTTAAAACCCAGAGAAGACTGAAGGTGAGTCAGGCTCTTAAAACCCAGAGAAGACTGAAGGTGAGTCAGGCTCTTAAAACCCAGAGAAGACTGAAGGTGAGTCAGGCTCTTAAAACCCAGAGAAGACTGAAGGTGAGTCAGGCTCTTAAAACCCAGAGAAGACTGAAGGTGAGTCAGGCTCTTAAAACCTCTGAGGACCTGGTTGAACCATGGTTGAACTATCAATCAATATCGTTATTTTTCCATTTGGGATTTATTGTGTAGTCTGGGTACAAAAACAATTCTAACATATATATTCACCTAACACACAAATACAATGAGTTACAACCATTTTGCTTCTTGGATATCATTGCTATGACAAATGGCTGACAGAGTAATGCTCTCTGCTCTCGTCAGATTGAGAACTACCTGTTCCGGAACCATGAGACTCGTCAATACCTCCAGGAGCAGGCCTACCGCCTCCAACAGGGGATCGTTACCACCACCACTCAACAGGTGACACACGCACAACAGTATTTAAAAATACAGTACCATCTAAATACAGCTGCAGAGGTAAAACCGGGGTCAGCAGCACAGGGGTCAGCAGCACAGGGGTCAGCGACACGTGGGTCAGCGACACGGGGGTCAGCAACACGGGGGGCGGGAACACGGGGGGCGGGAACACGGGGGTCAGCGACACGGGGATCAGCAACACGGGGGGTGGGAACACGGGGGTCAGCAACACGGGGGTCAGCAACACGGGGGTCAGCAACACAGGGGTCAGCAACACGGGGGTCAGCAACACGGGGGTCAGCAACACAGGGGTCCTAGCTCGACTTGATTTAGTTGAGTTATTGAGCGTAGCATTGTGTTTAATCACCGCACTAACAGCCTGTAATCTCCCTCCTGTGAAACTGTGAAACCACTGGTTAACACTGAGGTCCCTCCTGTGAAACTGTCTCCCCTGACCACTGGTTAACACTGAGGTCCCTCCTGTGAAACTGTCTATCCTGACCACTGGTTAACACTGAGGTCCCTCCTGTGAAACTGTCTCCCCTGACCACTGGTTAACACTGAGGTCACTTGTGGGAGCAGGGGACAGGCTAACTGTTTTGATTGTGTGGCAGCAGCATGTTGTGGGGGTGCTTTGCTGCAGGAGGGACTGGTGCACTTCACAAAATAGATGGCATCATGAGGAAGGAAAATTATGTGGATATATTGACGCAACATCTCTAGACATCAGTCAGGAAGTTAAAGCTTGGTCGCAAATGGGTCTTCCAAATGGACAATGACCCCAAGCAAACTTCCAAAGTTGTGGCAAAATGGCTTAAGGACAACAAAGTCAAGGTATTGGAGTGGCCATCACAAAGCCCTGACCTCACCCTATAGAACATTTGTGGGAAGAACTGAAAAAGCGTGTGCGAGCAAGGAGGCCTACAAACCTGACTCGGTTACTATGTGAGACACGATGCTTAGGCATTTAACGGTGAACATGAGACACGATTCTTAGTGATTCATTTCATGGTGTAGATGAGACACGATTCTTAGTGATTCATTTCATGGTGAAGATGAGACACGATTCTTAGTGATTCATTTCATGGTGAAGATGAGACACGATTCTTAGTGATTCATTTCATGGTGAAGATGAGACACGATTCTTAGTGATTCATTTCATGGTGAAGATGAGACACGATTCTTAGTGATTCATTTCATGGTGAAGATGAGACACAGTGCTTAGTGATTCATTTCATGGTGAAGATGAGACACAGTGCTTAGTGATTCATTTCATGGTGAAGATGAGACACAGTGCTTAGTGATTCATTTCATGGTGAAGATGAGACACAGTGCTTAGTGATTCATTTCATGGTTAAGATGAGACACAGTGCTTAGTGATTCATTTCATGGTTAAGATGAGACACAGTGCTTAGTGATTCATTTCATGGTTAAGATGAGACACAGTGCTTAGTGATTCATTTCATGGTGAAGATGAGACACAGTGCTTAGTGATTCATTTCATGGTTAAGATGAGACACGATTCTTAGTGATTCATTTCATGGTGAAGATGTGTGACGGTTTGTATTTCCTGTAATTTGAGAGGAGCGTAAAGAGATTGTATTGGCATCTGAAGATGATTCAAGTTTCTCCTCAAGATGCTCTGAAGTCCTGTCTACTATTCCTCTCAGATTGTCTTCCATCTTGAGTTAAGGGTTTCACTGCTAGACAGAACTGCTTTGTTCCTGTCTCACACTCTTCTTCTTCTTGTTGTTGTTCTTCAGATGATTGACAGGATCTGTGTGAAAGTCCAGGACCATCTCAACTCCCTGAGGAACTCAGAGACAGACGGGATCTCAGACGACGTCAAGACGGCTGAAAACCTGATGAAGGATGCCAGGAACTCCAAAACGGTGACTGGTCATTTAGTTAAGATCTAACCCATAATCCAACATTGAACATTCTGCACACTAAGATAGAATCCCCTAACAGTTTAAATGTTACAACCCCATTTCTAACCCTTTCCTCCTCTCCTCCTCCTGTCCTCTCCTCCTCCTGTCCTCTCCTCCTCCTCCTCCTCCTCCTGTCCTCTCCTCTTCCTGTCCTCTCCTCTTCCTGTCCTCTCCTCCTCCTCCTCCTCCTCCTCCTCCTGTCCTCTCCTCTTCCTGTCCTCTCCTCCTCATCCTCCTCTCCTCCTCCTCCTGTCCTCTCCTCTTCCTGTCCTCTCCTCCTCCTCCTCCTCTCCACCTCCTGTCCTCCTCTCCTCCTGTCCTCTCCTCCTCCTCCTCTCCACCTCCTGTCCTCCTCTCCTCCTGTCCTCTCCTCCTCCTCCTCTCCCCTCCTGTCCTCCTCTCCTCCTCCTGTCCTCTCCTCCTGTCGTCTCCTCCTCTCCACCTCCTGTCCTGTCCTCTCCTGCTCCTGTCCTCTCCTCTTCCTGTCCTCTCCTCCTCCTCCTCCTGTCCTCTTCCTGTCCTCTCCTCCTCCTGTCCTCTCCTCTTCCTGTCCTCTCCTCCTCATCCTCCTCTCCTCCTCCTCCTGTCCTCTCCTCTTCCTGTCCTCTCCTCCTCCTCCTCCTCTCCACCTCCTGTCCTCCTCTCCTCCTGTCCTCTCCTCCTCCTCCTCTCCCCTCCTGTCCTCCTCTCCTCCTCCTGTCCTCTCCTCCTGTCGTCTCCTCCTCTCCACCTCCTGTCCTGTCCTCTCCTGCTCCTGTCCTCTCCTCTTCCTGTCCTCTCCTCCTCCTCCTCCTGTCCTCTCCTCTTCCTGTTCTCTCCTCCTCTGCCCTCCTCTCCTCCTCCTCTCCTTCTCCTGTCCTCTCCTCCTCTCCACCTCCTGTCCTGTCCTCTCCTCCTGCTCTCTACTCTCCTCCCCCCAGCTGCTTCCTAACCTGTACCACCTGGGAGCAGCGTCCAGAGAAGAGGTCAACGGTCAGTCAGTAGGACCCATCCAGGAGAAACTGGAGTCCATGGCTGGAGAGGTGGCCAGGGTCATGGATGAACAGCTACAGGTAGGGGCCATGGTTTTAAACAGGCACAAAAAGTCAAGGAAGTAAATGTTTGAAGAGAACTGATGATGGTTGTTTTAAAAATGTTGATTAGGGGTCTCCCAAGTAGCGCAGCGGTCTAACACACTGCCTCGCAGAGCTAGAGGCGTCACTACAGACCCTGGTTCAGCGGTCTAACACACTGCCTCGCAGTGCTAGAGGCGTCACTACAGACCCGGGTTTCAGCGGTCTAACACACTGCCTCGCAGAGCTAGAGGCGTCACTACAGACCCTGGTTCAGCGGTCTAACACACTGCCTCGCAGTGCTAGAGGCGTCACTACAGACCCGGGTTCAGCGGTCTAACACACCGCCTCGCAGAGCTAGAGGCGTCACTACAGACCCTGGTTCAGCGGTCTAACACACTGCCTCGCAGAGCTAGAGGCGTCACTACAGACCCGGGTTCCATCCTGGGCTGTATCACAACCGGCCGTGATCGGGAGTCCCATAGTGCGGCACATGCGGCTAGCTTCCGGGTTAAGAGGGCGGGTGTTAAGAAGCATGGTTTGGCGGGTCATTAGAGGACGCATGACTCGACCTTCGCCTCCCGAGCCCGTTGGGGAGTTGCAGCGATGAGACCAGATCGACATTGGGGCGAACAAGGGGGTAAAATAAAAAACAATAAATGAGACTAGAATATGCTGCCACGATACTGCTCTGAACAGGTTCCATCTCCAGAAATGTGTATATTTCAAAAGAGCAGGGTTCTGACATCCTAAAAGACAGTTTGACAAGAGTGGATGTTATTGGTATGGGCAGCAGTATGTTCTTGGCAGGTAGGCAGACATCCTCGTCTCGTCTCTCTCTGCCCTCCAGACCCCCCCCCCCCCCCCCCGAAGCTGGACTGTAATAAATATGCTCAGAACTCCCAGGCCTTAATGCTGTGGTGGTGGTTGTTGTCAGCAGAGGAGCTGTTTCCCTCAGCCTGTAATCAGAGCAGAGA
Source organism: Salmo salar (assembly GCF_965601325.2). Lineage (NCBI taxonomy): Eukaryota > Metazoa > Chordata > Actinopteri > Salmoniformes > Salmonidae > Salmo > Salmo salar. Next base: position 91,178,867 of record NC_138295.1, read on the forward strand.
GAAGGACTTCTGTGAGGGAGCCTGATACACACACACACACAGACACACACACACACACACACACAGACACACACACACACACACAAACACACATACTGTACAGACACAGACACAGACACGCACACTGACCACTGAAGTGGTCGTAACCTGAGGGTTAATGACATGTTGTTAATCTGGGTATCCATCCGAGAGGAGATTGGGCCATACTTTAATTATAGTGTTAATTCAGTGGTTTACTTCCTACCACGAGGCAGAGGAGATAACTGTTATGTCCCAATTGGTACCCTATTCACTATATATAGTGCACTACTTTTGACCAGGGCCATATGGGCCCTGCAGGACACTATACAGGGAATAGGGTGCCATACGGGCCCTAGTCAAAAGTAGTGCACCAAATAGGGAATAGGGTGTCATGTGGAACACAACAAACTAGTTTCCAGTTATCAGTAGGTCAGATGAATGGATCTGTGTTGGTGCTAGATGTTAGATTTCTCCTCCAGACAGAGAAGCTGTAATGGAACTAGGGGTTTATCAGACTGTGTTTATTACACTGGGAGTTGTAGACTTTCCTCGTTTTAAAACCATAACGCTTTAAGTACTAGCAACCATATCCACTAGCTACCACATCTACTAGCAACCATATCCACTAGCTACCACATCTACTAGCAACCATATCCACTAGCAACCATATCCACTAGCTACCATATCCACTAGCAACCATATCCACTAGCAACCATATCTACTAGCAACCATATCCACTAGCTACCATATTTACTAGCAACCATATCCACTAGCAACCATATCCACTAGCAACCATATCCACTAGCTACCACATCTACTAGCAACCATATCCACTAGCAACCATATCCACTAGCTACCATATCCACTAGCAACCATATCCACTAGCAACCATATCCACTAGCAACCATATATACTAGCTACCATATATACTAGCAACCATATCCACTAGCTACCATATCCACTAGCTACCATATCCACTAGCAACCATATCTACTAGCAACCATATCTACTAGCAACCACATCTACTAGCAACCATATCCACTAGCAACCATATCCACTAGTTACCATATATACTAGCAACCATATCCACTAGCTACCATATCTACTAGCAACCATATCCACTAGCAACCATATCTACTAGCAACCATATCTACTAGCAACCACATCTACTAGCAACCACATCTACTAGCAACCATATCCACTAGCTACCATGTCCACTAGCAACCATATCCACTAGCAACCATATCCACTAGCAACCATATTCACGAGCAACTATATCCACTACCAACCATATCCACTAGCAACCATATCTACTAGCAACCATATTCACTAGCAACCATATCTACTAGCAACCATATCCACGAGCAACCATATCCACTAGTTACCATATACTAGCAACCATATACACTAGCAACCATATCCACTAGCAACCATATCCACTAGCAACCATATTTTCTAGCAACCATATCCACTAGCAACCATATCCACTAGCAACCATATCTACTAGCAACCATATCCACCAGCAACCATATTCACTAGCAACCATATCCACTAGCAACCATACACTAGCAACCATATCCACTAGCTACCATATACTAGCTACCATATCCACTAGCTACCATATCCACTAGCTACCATATCCACTAGTTACCATATCAACTAGCAACCATATCCTCTAGCAACCATATCCACTAGCTACCATATCCACTAGCTACCATATCCACTAGCTACCATATCCACTAGCAACCATATCCACTAGCAACCATATTTACTAGCAACCATATCTACTAGCAACCACATCTACTAGCAACCACATCTACTAGCAACCACATCCACTAGCTACCACGTCCACTAGCAACCATGTGTACTAGCAACCATATCCACTAGCAACCATATCTACTAGCAACCAATTCACTAGCAACCATATCCACTAGCAACCATATCTACTAGCAACCATAAACACTAGCAACCATTCTACTAGCAACCATATCCACTAGTTACCATATCCACTAGCAACCATATCCACTAGCAACCATATCCACTAGTTACCATATCCACTAGCAACCATATCCACTAGCACCATATCCACTAGCAACCATATCTACTAGCAACCATATCCACTAGCAACCATATCCACTAGCAACCATATCCACCAGCAACCATATTCACTAGCAACCATATCCACTAGCAACCATACACTAGCAACCATATCTACTAGCAACCATATCCACTAGCAACCATATCCACTAGCTACCATATCCACTAGCCACCATATCCACTAGCTACCATATCCACTAGTTACCATATCCACTAGTTACCATATCCACTAGTTACATATCCACTAGCACCACACACTAGCAACCATACACTAGCAACCATATCTACTAGCAACCATATACACTAGCAACCATATATACTAGCAACCACATCTACTAGCAACCATATCCACTAGCAACCATATCCACTAGTTACCAATATACTAGCAACCATATCCACTAGCTACCATATCCATTCGCAACCATATCAACTAGCAACCATACTACTAGCAACCACATCTACTAGCAACCACATCTACTAGCAACCATATCCACTAGCAACCATATCCACTAGCAACCATATCCACTAGCAACCATATCTACTAGCAACCATATCCACTAGCAACCATATCTACTAGCAACCAATCTACTAGCAACCACACACTAGCACCATATCTACTAGCAACCATATCCACTAGCAACCATATCCACTAGTTACCATATACTAGCAACCATATACACTAGCAACCATATACACTAGTTACCATATCCACTAGCAACCATATTTTCTAGCAACCATATCCACAAGCAACCTATATCCACTAGCAACCATATCCACTAGCAACCATATCCACTAGCAACCATATCCACCAGCAACCATATCCACCAGCAACCATATCCACTAGCAACCATACAATAGCAACCATATCCACTAGCTACCATATACTAGCTACCATATCCACTAGCAACCATATCCACCAGCAACCATATTCACTAGCAACCATATCCACTAGCAACCATACACTAGCAACCATATCCACTAGCAACCATATCCACTAGCAACCATATCCACTAGCTACCATATCCACTAGCCACCATATCCACTAGCTACCATATCCACTAGTTACCATATCCACTAGTTACCATACCACTAGCAACCATACACTAGCAACCATACACTAGCAACCATATCTACTAGCAACCATATACACTAGCAACCATATATACTAGCAACCATATCCACTAGCAACCATATCCACTAGCAACCATATCCACTAGCTACCATATATACTAGCTACCATATCCACTAGCTACCATATCCACTAGTTACCATATATACTAGCTACCATATCCACTAGCTACCATATCCACTAGCAACCGTATCCGCTAGCAACCATATCCACTAGCAACCCCACACTAGCAACCATATCCACTAGCAACCATATCCGCTAGCAACCATATCCACTAGCAACCCCACACTAGCAACCATATCCACTAGCAACCATATCCACTAGCTACCATATCCACTAGCAACCATATCCACTAGCAACCATATCCACTAGCTACCATATCCACTAGCTACCATATCTCACTAGCAACCATATCCACTAGCAACCATATCCACTAGCAACCATATCCTGACCTTAAGGGTGATCTAAAGATGTTGTAATCATTCTAGTGGTTGAGCTGTATGACATCATTTCAGAGATTTAAAAATATATCAAAACAACACACTACAAAAGACAATGTGTTTTGAATACTCAGTTGTTCCTGTCATAACCAGCACCTTGTTGTGTTATTTCACTAGTGGTGATCTGTCATAACCAGCACCTTGTTGTGTTATTTCACTAGTGGTGATCTGTCATAACCAGCACCTTGTTGTGTTATTTCACTAGTGGTGATCTGTCATAACCAGCACCTTGTTATGTTATTTCACTAGTGGTGATCTGTCATAACCAGCACCTTGTTATGTTATTTCACTAGTGGTGATCTGTCATAACCAGCACCTTGTTGTGTAATTTCACTAGTGGTGATCTGTCATAACCAGCACCTTGTTGTGTTATTTCACTAGTGGTGATCTGTCATAACCAGCACCTTGTTGTGTAATTTCACTAGTGGTGATCTGTCATAACCAGCACCTTGTTGTGTTATTTCACTAGTGGTGATCTGTCATAACCAGCACCTTGTTATGTTATTTCACTAGTGGTGATCTGTCATAACCAGAACCTTGTTGTGTTATTTCACTAGTGGTGATCTGTCATAACCAGCACCTTGTTGTGTTATTTCACTAGTGGTGATCTGTCATAACCAGCACCTTGTTGTGTAATTTCACTAGTGGTGATCTGTCATAACCAGCACCTTGTTGTGTTATTTCACTAGTGGTGATCTGTCATAACCAGCACCTTGTTGTGTAATTTCACTAGTGGTGATCTGTCATAACCAGCACCTTGTTGTGTTATTTCACTAGTGGTGATCTGTCATAACCAGCACCTTGTTGTGTAATTTCACTAGTGGTGATCTGTCATAACCAGCACCTTGTTGTGTAATTTCACTAGTGGTGATCTGTCATAACCAGCACCTTGTTGTGTAATTTCACTAGTGGTGATCTGTCATAACCAGCACCTTGTTGTGTTATTTCACTAGTGGTGATCTGTCATAACCAGCACCTTGTTGTGTTATTTCACTAGTGGTGATCTGTCATAACCAGCACCTTGTTGTGTTATTTCACTAGTGGTGATCTGTCATAACCAGCACCTTGTTGTGTTATTTCACTAGTGGTGATCTGTCATAACCAGCACCTTGTTGTGTAATTTCACTAGTGGTGATCTGTCATAACCAGCACCTTGTTATGTTATTTCACTAGTGGTGATCTGTCATAACCAGCACCTTGTTGTGTTATTTCACTAGTGGTGATCTGTCATAACCAGCACCTTGTTATGTTATTTCACTAGTGGTGGTGATGATGGCTCTGGTAATCTATTTGATCCCTGTCAGTCTGTGGTGGATGTAGAGATTAGGGAGCCTGATTGTGATGTATTTCCTCCATCAGAGTCTGTTGGAGTCCATGGTGGATGCTGCGGAGGGTCTCTGTCCCCATGTGATGAGGAAGACTAACCTTCGTCAGGACCTGATCAAAGCCAGCACAGCTAAGATGGTGGTCCCCCGTAGCTTCGTCAAGAACACCCTGCTGGAACAGTCTGGAGTCGACATCATCAACAAGATCAGGTGAGACTAGAGTTGATTGATGTGTATACAGTGAGGGAAAAAAGTATTTGATCCCCTGCTGATTTTGTACGTTTGCCCACTGACAAAGAAATGATCAGTCTATAATTTCCTCCTCTTTGTAGATCTTCTCCAAGTCATTAAGGTTTCGAGGCTGACATTTGGCAACTCGAACCTTCAGCTCCCTCCACAGATTTTCTATGAGATTAAGGTCTGGAGACTGGCTAGGCCACTCCAGGACCTTAATGTGCTTCTTCTTGAGCCACTCCTTTGTTGCCTTGGCCGTGTGTTTTGGGTCATTGTCATGCTGGAATACCCATCCACGACCCATTTTCAATGCCCTGGCTGAGGGAAGGAGGTTCTCACCCAAGATTTGACGGTACATGGCCCCGTCCATCGTCCCTTCGATGCGGTGAAGTTATCCTGTCCTCTTAGCAGAAAAACACCCCCAAAGCATAATGTTTCCACCTCCATGTTTGACAGTGGGGATGGTGTTCTTGGGGTCATAGGCAGCATTCCTCCTCCTCCAAACACGGCGAGTTGAGTTGATGCCAAAGAGCTCCATTTTGGTCTCATCTGACCACCACACTTTCACCCAGTTGTCCTCTGAATCATTCAGATGTTCATTGGCAAACTTCAGACGGCATGTATATGTGCTTTCTTGAGCAGGGGGACCTTGCGGGCGCTACAGGATTTCAGTCCTTCACGGCATAGTGTTTTACCAATTGTTTTCTTGGTGACTATGGTCCCAGCTGCCTTGAAATCATTGACAAGATCCTCCCGTGTAGTTCTGGGCTGATTCCTCACCGCTCTCATGATCATTGCAACTCCACGAGGTGAGATCTTGCATGGAGCCCCAGGCCGAGGGAGATTGACAGTTCTTTTGTGTTTCTTCCATTTGCGAATAATCGCACAAACTGTTGTCACCTTCTCACTAAGCTGCTTGGCGATGGTCTTGTAGCCCATTCCAGCCTTGTGTAGGTCTACAATCTTGTCCCTGACATCCTTGGAGAGCTCTTTGGTCTTGGCCATGGTGGAGAGTTTGGAATCTGATTGATTGATTGCTTCTGTGGACAGGTTTCTTTTATACAGGTAACAGGCTGAGATTAGGAGCACTCCCTTTAAGAGTGTGCTCCTAATCTCAGCTCGTTACCTGTATAAAAGACATCTGGGAGCCAGAAATCTTTCTGATTGAGAGGGGGTCAAATACTTATTTCCCTCATTAAAATGCAAATCAATTTCTAACATTTTTAAGATGCATTTTTCTGGATTTTTTTGTTGTTATTCTGTCTCTCACTGTTCAAATAAGCCTACCATTAAAATTATAGACTGATCATTTCTTTGTCAGTGGGCAAACGTACAAAATCAGCAGGGGATCAAATACTTTTTTCCCTCACTGTATATGGCAAGACACTTTACTCCACACTAACGGTGTCCCAACTTTCTAACGTTGCTAAAATTCACCATTATTTTTGCTGTTGTCCTGAAATCACTAACCTCGATGTCCTTGTTGTCTTGGCTGAATGAACTAGGGCCTCTGGCTGACAAGCCTGAGTACATTGAGAAGCAGTATCCTGGTATTGTGTTATCTACAGAGATGACGTGTCTGTCTGTATCCTCTGTCACTGTCTGTGTTCTGCTCATAGCAGTGGCCCTGATTGTTAGAGCCCCACTTATTGGTCCTGTAGTTGGACAGTGTGCAGGTCTCTATCCTTCTAGTGTAGATTCACACTGTCATTTAGAACGCCACAGGGTTGTTCACAGCCTGCTGGTCTGATGGCCCACACAGCCTTGCCTCAGTGTTGACCCTGTGAAGTGGGAATGAATGAAGCATCTCTCCTTTTTCTTACTTCATCCCTCTGTTTCTCTCCTCTTCACCCCTCTGTGTCTCTCCTAGTGAGGTAAAGCTGAGCCTGGCTTCCTTCCTCTCAGACCGTATCGTAGATGAGATCCTAGAAGCCCTGTCTGGCTCTCAGCACACACTGGTGAGTCTTAATCATGCCTGGAGATACAGTGCAATCACTACTCATGGTAACCATGACAACACATCACTACTCATGGTAACCATGACAACACATCACTACTCATGGTAACCATGACAACACATCACGACTCATGATAACATGACAACACATCACTACTCATGATAACCATGACAACACATCACTACTCATGGTAACCATGACAACACATCACGACTCATGACAACACATCACTACTCTTGGTAACCATGACAACACATCACTACTCATGATAACACGACAACACATCACTACTCATGGTAACCATGACAACACATCGCTACTCATGGTAACCATGACAACACATCACTAGTCATGATAACATGAAAACACATCACTACTCATGGTAACCATGACAACACATCACTACTCATGACAACACATCACTACTCATGATAACATGACAACACATCACTACTCATAATAACCATGACAACACATCACTACTCATGATAACCATGACAACACATCACTACTCATGATAACCATGACAACACATTACTACTCATGATAACCATGACAACACATTACTACTCATGATAACCATGACAACACATCACTACTCATGATAACCATGACAACACATTAGCTTGAATATTCTGTAAAATTCTAACATAGTAACAGTAATAGTGACTATAGTAACAGTAATAGTGAACATAGTAACAGTGACCATAGTAACAGTAATAGTGACTATAGTAACAGTAATAGTGACCATAGTAACAGTAATAGTGACCAAAGTAACAGTAATAGTGGACATAGTGACAGTAATAGTGACCGTAGTAACAGTAATAGTGGACATAGTGACAGTAATAGTGACCGTAGTAACAGTAATAGTGAACATAGTGACAGTAATAGTGACCGTAGTAACAGTACCAGTGAACATAGTAACAGTGACCAAAGTAACAGTAATAGTGACTATAGTAACAGTAATAGTAGTGTGATATTCATTATGTCTTGCTCCCCCCTAGGCTGACCACCTGGTGAGGAAGGAGCATCCTCTGGTCCAGCAGGAGTCTGTGGACCTGGACGTACCCGAGGAGAGGGCTCCTAAACGGGCCACCACGGAGCTGAATGAGGCAGAAAGGCTGGAGGACCTGGAGACATGCATGGTACACTACACTACACGACCATATGTTTTGTGTGAGGGCCAGGATCCTGTTCATTCTGTTTCCTGTCATGGGTTCCCCACTCATTTGGGGTTCCAGACATGTCTAATCTCAGACTGAGTGTTACAGGGAGATGAGCTAACCTTGGCTCATGTCTGGTTATCGTCCTGAAAGGCCAAAATCCTTAGTCTACCATTAAGGTTAACTGGTTCTATCTAACTGTAATGAATTAGCAGGTCCTCATGCTGTGCCTACTGGCCATGGTTGGATAGGGAGGTTGATTCATTATGGTAGGATAGGGAGGTTGATTCATTATGGTAGGATGGTAAGATAGGGAGGTTGATTCATTATGGTAGGATAGGGAGGTTGATTCATTATGGTAAGATGGTAGGATAGGGAGGTTGATTCATTATGGTAGGATGGTAAGACAGGGAGGTTGATTCATTATGGTAGGATGGTAAGATAGGGAGGTTGATTCATTATGGTAGGATGGTAAGATAGGGAGGTTGATTCATTATGGTAGGATGGTAAGATAGGGAGGTTGATTCATTATGGTAGGATGGTAGGATAGGGAGGTTGATTCATTATGGTAGGATAGGGAGGTTGATTCATTATGGTAGGATAGGGAGGTTGATTCATTATGGTAAGATTGTAGGATAGGGAGGTTGATTCATTATGGTAGGATGGTAGGATAGGGAGGTTGATTCATTATGGTAGGATAGGGAGGTTGATTCATTATGGTAGGATGGTAGGATAGGGAGGTTGATTCATTATGGTAGGATAGGGAGGTTGATTCATTATGGTAGGATAGGGAGGTGGATTCATTATGGTAGATGGTAGGATAGGGAGGTTGATTCATTATGGTAAGATGGTAAGATAGGGAGGTTGATTCATTATGGTAGGATGGTAAGACAGGGAGGTTGATTCATTATGGTAGGATGGTAAGATAGGGAGGTTGATTCATTATGGTAGGATGGTAAGATAGGGAGGTTGATTCATTATGGTAGGATGGTAAGATAGGGAGGTTGATTCATTATGGTAGGATAGGGAGGTTGATTCATTATGGTAGGATGGTAGGATAGGGGGGTTATTTTCATGATGGTAGGATAGGGAGGTTGATTCATTATGGTAAGATGGTAGAATATGGAGGTTGATTCATTATGGTACGATGGTAAGACAGGGAGATTGATTCATTATGGTAGCATGGTAAGATAGGGAGGTTGATTCATTGTGGTAGGATAGGGAGGTTGATTCATTATGGTAGGATGGTAAGATAGGGAGGTTAATTTCATTATGGTAGGATAGGGAGGTTGATTCATTATGGTAAGATGGTAGAATAGGGAGGTTGATTCATTATGGTAGGATGGTAAGACGGGAGGTTGATTCATTATGGTGCAGGGATAGGGAGGTTGATTCATTGTGGTAAGATAGGGAGGTTGATTCATTATGGTAAAATGGTAAAATAGGGAGGTTAATTCATTATGGTAGGATAGGGAGGTTGATTCATTATGGTAGGATGGTAGAATAGAGAGGTTGATTCATTATGGAAGGATGGTAAGATAGGAGGTTAATTTATTATGGTAGGATAGGTAGGATAAGGAGGTTGATTCATTATGGTAGGATGGTTCTAAGGGATTCATCCTATTGTCTTATTGGCTACTGCTTGGTGTGTCTGCTGTTGTTTACACAGCCATTAACCTCTTGGGGCTAGGTGGGACGCTAGCGTGCCACCTGTGGTGCACTCCATCAACAGCAGGTGCATTTCAAGAGCGGCAAATTTGAATCCAAATAAATGTCAAAATTCAAATTTTTCAAAAATACAACTATGTTACACCATTTGAAAGATAAACATCTCCTTAATCTAACCACGTTTTACGATTTCAAAAAGGTTTTACGGCGAAAGCATAAATTTAGAGTATGTTAGGACAGTACATTTACAAGAGTTGTGTGTAATGTTTTGTCAAGTCAAAGACAGGGTCACCAAAACCATAAAACCAGCTAAAATGATACACTAACCTTTTACAATCTCCATCAGATGACACTCCTAGGACATTATGTTAGACAATGCATGCATTTTTAGTTCTATCAAGTTCATATTTATATACAAAAACAGCGTTTTACTATGGCATTGATGTTGAGGAAATCGTTTCCCTCCAATAACCGGCAGTCAAGTCAGCGTCACAAATTAAATAATTAAAATTAGAAAACATTGGTAAAATATTATATTGTCATTTAAAGAATTATAGATTTACATCTTTTGAACGCAATCAACTTGCCAGATTTAAAAATAACCTTACTGGGAAATCACACTTTGCAATAATCTGAGCACTGTGCCCAGAAAAATACGCGTTGCGATACAGACTAGACGTCATGTTGGGGAGATCTAAAATCGAAAATACTATGTAAATAATCCATTACCTTTGATTCTCTTCATCAGATGTCACTTCCAGGTATCACAGGTCCATAACGAATGTAGTTTTGTTCAAAAAAGCTCATCATTTATGTCCAAAAATCTCCGTCTCGTTAGCACATGATGTAAGCCAGCCGGACTTCTCGTCATGAACGAGGGGAAAAAATATATTTCCGTTCGTTCAAACATGTCAAACGTTGTATAGCATAAATCATTAGGGCCTTTTTTAACCAGAACATGAATAATATTCAAGGTGGACGAATGCATAGCCTTTTATAACGTATTGGAACGAGGGTACCCAACATGAAGTAGCGCGCCAGGTGTCTAATGGGACATCACCGTTCCATGGCTCTTGTTCGGTCAGATCTCCCTCCAGAAGACTCAAAACACTTTGTAAAGGCTGGTGACATCTAGTGGAAGCAATAGGAAGTGCCAAAATATTCCTAAACCCCTGTGTTTTTCAATGGGAGAGGTTTAAAGTCAATACAACACATCAGGTATCCACTTCCTGTCAGAAAATGTCTCAGGGTTTTGCCTGCCAAATGAGTTCTGTTATACTCACAGACACCATTCAAACAGTTTTGGAAACTTTAGAGTGTTTTCTATCCATATATAATAAGTATATGCATATTCTAGTTACTGGGTAGGATTAGTAACCAGATTAAATCGGGTACATTTTTTTTATCCAGATGTGCAAATGCTGCCCCCTAGACCCAACAGGTTAAAGAGATCACAGCCATTAAAGAGATGGGGCTGGATTACACAGCCATTAAAGAGATGGGGCTGGATTACACAGCCATTAAAGAGATGGGGCTGGATTACACAGCCATTAAAGAGATGGGGTTGGATTACGCAGCCATTAAAGAGATGGGGTTGGATTACACAGCCATTAAAGAGATGGGGCTGGATTACACAGCCATTAACTTCTCTAGGGCCAGTGGGACGATCGTCCCACCTACTCAACAGCCAGTTGAATCCCGTGGCGCGTTATTCAAATACCTTAGAAATTGATTATTTGGGACCAAACCAACATTTGTTATTGAAGTAGAAGTCCTGGGAGTGCATTCTGACGAAGAACAGCAAAGGTAATACAATTTTTCTTATAGTAAATCTGACTTTGGTGAGTGCTAAACTTGCTGGGTGTCTAAATAGCTAGCCCTGTGATGCCGGGCTATCTACTCAGAATATTGCAAAATGTGCTTTCACCGAAAAGCTATTTTAAAATCAGACATAGCGAGTGCATATAGGAGTTCTGTATCTATAATTCTTAAAATTATTGTTATGTTTTTTGTGAACGTTTATCGTGAGTAATTTAGTAAATTCACCGGAAGTGTTCGGTGGGAATGCTAGTCACATGCTAGTCACATGCTAATGTAAAAAGCTGTTTTTTGATATAAATATGAACTTGATTGAGCAAAACATGCATGTATTGTATAACATAATGTCCTAGGGTTGTCATCTGATGAAGATCATCAAAGGTTAGTGCTGCATTTAGCTGTGGTTTGGGTTTATGTGACATTATATGCTAGCTTGAAAAATGGGTGTCTGATTATTTCTGGCTGGGTACTCTGCTGACATAATCTAATGTTTTGCTTTTGTTGTAAAGCCTTTTTGAAATCGGACAGTGTGGTTAGATTAACGAGAGTCTTGGCTTTAAAATGGTGTAAAATAGTCATATGTTTGAGAAATTGAAGTAATAGCATTTCTAAGGTATTTGAATATCGCGCCACAGGATTACACTGGATTACATCAGTTCTGTTATACTCACAGACATTATTTTAACAGTTTTGTAAAATTTAGTGTTTTCTATCCAATATCAATTATATGCATATCCTAGCTTCTGGGCCTGAGTAACAGGCAGTTTACTTTGGGCACCTCATTCACCCAAACTTCCGAATACTGCCCCCTAGCCCGAAGACGTTAAAGAGATGGGGCTGGATTACACAGCCATTAAAGAGATGGGGCTGGATTACACAGCCATTAAAGAGATGGGGCTGGATTACACAGCCATTAAAGAGATGGGGCTGCATTACACAGCCATTCAAGATATGGGGTTGGATTACACAGCCATTAAAGAGATGGGGCTGGATTACACAGCCATTAAAGAGATGGGGCTGGATTACACAGCCATTAAAGAGATGGGGCTGCATTACACAGCCATTAAAGAGATGGGGCTGGATTACACAACCATTAAAGAGATGGGGCTGGATTACACAGCCATTAAAGAGATGGGGCTGGATTACACAGCCATTAAAGAGATGGGGCTGGATTACGCAGCCATTAAAGAGATGGGGCTGGATTACGCAGCCATTAAAGAGATGGGGCTGGATTACACAGCCATTAAAGAGATGGGGCTGGATTACACAGCCATTAAAGAGATGTGGCTGGATTACACAGCCATTAAAGAGATGGGGCTGGATTACACAGCCATTAAAGAGATGGGGTTGGATTCATCCATTCAAGGTTTGGACAGGAGAAGACCTATACCTCTCTTGTACCTATAGCCTCCATATGGTTAATTAACTTTCCTCCCTCCCTCCCTCCCTCCTCATCCTCTCTCCCTTCCTCCCTCCCTTCCTCCCTCCCTCTCTCCCATCCTCTCTCCTTCCCTCCCATCCTCTCTCCTTCCCTCCCATCCTCTCTCCTTCCCTCCCTCCTATCATATCTCCTCCATTCCTCCATCCCTCCTATCCTCTCTCCTCCCATCCTCCCTCCCTCCCATCATCTCTCCTCCATTCCTCCATCCCTCCTATCCTCTCTCCTCCCATCCTCCCTCCCTCCCTCCCTCCCTCCCTCCCTCCCATCATCTCTCCTCCATTCCTCCATCCCTCCTATCCTCTCTCCTCCCATCCTCCCTCTCTCTCTCCCTCCCTCCCATCATCTCTCCTCCATTCCTCCATCCCTCCTATCCTCTCTCCTCCCATCCTCCCTCCCTCCCATCATCTCTCCTCCATTCCTCCATCCCTCCTATCCTCTCTCCTCCCATCCTCCCTCTCTCTCTCCCTCCCTCCCATCATCTCTCCTCCATTCCTCCATCCCTCCTATCCTCTCTCCTCCCATCCTCCCTCCCTCCCTAAGTAGTGTATTAATTAAGTCCTTTCATCAAGGCTGCCTGTGTTTCCTGTCTAAATTAATCTCATTAAGAGCAGCATTACTGCCCGTCTTTGTAGCGGCGTACATCAGTGATACACTCACAGAGAGGCCTGGGTCTTATTCACTAGGCATGAAACCAAAGACAACATCTTGAAACGGAAGGTTTTTATCTGAATTTGTCCAGTAAGAAACACTTGTTTTTACATTTTTTGTTGCACAATGTTTTGAAACGTTTTGCTTTGGTAAACACTAATGAATACAACCCTGCTACCCTGCCACTCACATGGGAGGTGTTTTTCTCCCTGTAGTGGTAGATATGATCTGGTTGTTGTCCTAATAGGTTAAACCACAGCCATTTACACGGCTCTGGGTTAATGTCCCAAAGCATTTCAAATGGATTCCATCTCATTGTTTACCTGAATAAGCTTTAACCTTCCAGCCTTGAGTTCTCTCTCTCTCTCTCTCTCTCTCTCTCTAATGATCTACCTATAGAGTTCTCTCTCTCTAATGATCTACCTATAGAGTTCTCTCTCTCTCTAATGATCTACCTATAGAGTTCTCTCTCTCTCTAATGATCTACCTATAGAGTTCTCTCTCTCTCTAATGATCTACCTATAGAGTTCTCTCTCTCTCTAATGATCTACCTATAGAGTTCTCTCTCTCTAATGATCTACCTATAGAGTTCTCTCTCTCTCTAATGATCTACCTATAGAGTTCTCTCTCTCTCTAATGATCTACCTATAGAGTTCTCTCTCTCTAATGATCTACCTATAGAGTTCTCTCTCTCTAATGATCTACCTATAGAGTTCTCTCTCTCTCTCTAATGATCTACCTATAGAGTTCTCTCTCTCTCTAATGATCTACCTATAGAGTTCTCTCTCTCTCTAATGATCTACCTATAGAGTTCTCTCTCTCTCTCTAATGATCTACCTATAGAGTTCTCTCTCTCTCTAATGATCTACCTATAGAGTTCTCTCTCTCTAATGATCTACCTATAGAGTTCTCTCTCTCTCTAATGATCTACCTATAGAGTTCTCTCTCTCTCTAATGATCTACCTATAGAGTTCTCTCTCTCTAATGATCTACCTATAGAGTTCTCTCTCTCTAATGATCTACCTATAGAGTTCTCTCTCTCTCTAATGATCTACCTATAGAGTTCTCTCTCTCTCTCTAATGATCTACCTATAGAGTTCTCTCTCTCTCTAATGATCTACCTATAGAGTTCTCTCTCTCTAATGATCTACCTATAGAGTTCTCTCTCTCTAATGATCTACCTATAGAGTTCTCTCTCTCTCTAATGATCTACCTATAGAGTTCTCTCTCTCTAATGATCTACCTATAGAGTTCTCTCTCTCTCTAATGATCTACCTATAGAGTTCTCTCTCTCTCTCTAATGATCTACCTATAGAGTTCTCTCTCTCTCTAATGATCTACCTATAGAGTTCTCTCTCTCTCTAATGATCTACCTATAGAGTTCTCTCTCTCTAATGATCTACCTATAGAGTTCTCTCTCTCTCTAATGATCTACCTATAGAGTTCTCTCTCTCTAATGATCTACCTATAGAGTTCTCTCTCTCTAATGATCTACCTATAGAGTTCTCTCTCTCTAATGATCTACCTATAGAGTTCTCTCTCTCTAATGATCTACCTATAGAGTTCTCTCTCTCTAATGATCTACCTATAGAGTTCTCTCTCTCTAATGATCTACCTATAGAGTTCTCTCTCTCTCTAATGATCTACCTATAGAGTTCTCTCTCTCTCTCTAATGATCTACCTATAGAGTTCTCTCTCTCTAATGATCTACCTATAGAGTTCTCTCTCTCTAATGATCTACCTATAGAGTTCTCTCTCTCTCTCTAATGATCTACCTATAGAGTTCTCTCTCTCTAATGATCTACCTATAGAGTTCTCTCTCTCTAATGATCTACCTATAGAGTTCTCTCTCTCTCTAATGATCTACCTATAGAGTTCTCTCTCTCTCTCTAATGATCTACCTATAGAGTCTCTCTCTCTCTAATGATCTACCTATAGAGTTCTCTCTCTCTAATGATCTACCTATAGAGTTCTCTCTCTCTAATGATCTACCTATAGAGTTCTCTCTCTCTCTAATGATCTACCTATAGAGTTCTCTCTCTCTCTAATGATCTACCTATAGAGTTCTCTCTCTCTAATGATCTACCTATAGAGTTCTCTCTCTCTCTAATGATCTACCTATAGAGTTCTCTCTCTCTCTCTAATGATCTACCTATAGAGTTCTCTCTCTCTCTCTAATGATCTACCTATAGAGTTCTCTCTCTCTCTAATGATCTACCTATAGAGTTCTCTCTCTCTCTAATGATCTACCTATAGAGTTCTCTCTCTCTAATGATCTACCTATAGAGTTCTCTCTCTCTCTAATGATCTACCTATAGAGTTCTCTCTCTCTCTCTAATGATCTACCTATAGAGTTCTCTCTCTCTCTAATGATCTACCTATAGAGTTCTCTCTCTCTCTAATGATCTACCTATAGAGTTCTCTCTCTCTAATGATCTACCTATAGAGTTCTCTCTCTCTAATGATCTACCTATAGAGTCTCTCTCTCTCTAATGATCTACCTATAGAGTTCTCTCTCTCTCTCTCTAATGATCTACCTATAGAGTTCTCTCTCTCTAATGATCTACCTATAGAGTTCTCTCTCTCTAATGATCTACCTATAGAGTTCTCTCTCTCTCTCTAATGATCTACCTATAGAGTTCTCTCTCTCTAATGATCTACCTATAGAGTTCTCTCTCTCTCTCTAATGATCTACCTATAGAGTTCTCTCTCTCTCTCTAATGATCTACCTATAGAGTTCTCTCTCTCTAATGATCTACCTATAGAGTTCTCTCTCTCTAATGATCTACCTATAGAGTTCTCCTCTCTCTAATGATCTACCTATAGAGTTCTCTCTCTCTAATGATCTACCTATAGAGTTCTCTCTCTCTAATGATCTACCTATAGAGTTCTCTCTCTCTAATGATCTACCTATAGAGTTCTCTCTCTCTAATGATCTACCTATAGAGTTCTCTCTCTCTCTCTAATGATCTACCTATAGAGTTCTCTCTCTCTCTCTAATGATCTACCTATAGAGTTCTCTCTCTCTCTCTAATGATCTACCTATAGAGTCTCTCTCTCTCTCTAATGATCTACCTATAGAGTTCTCTCTCTCTAATGATCTACCTATAGAGTTCTCTCTCTCTCTCTAATGATCTACCTATAGAGTTCTCTCTCTCTCTCTAATGATCTACCTATAGAGTTCTCTCTCTCTAATGATCTACCTATAGAGTTCTCTCTCTCTAATGATCTACCTATAGAGTTCTCTCTCTCTAATGATCTACCTATAGAGTTCTCTCTCTCTCTCTAATGATCTACCTATAGAGTTCTCTCTCTCTCTCTAATGATCTACCTATAGAGTTCTCTCTCTCTCTAATGATCTACCTATAGAGTTCTCTCTCTCTAATGATCTACCTATAGAGTTCTCTCTCTCTCTCTAATGATCTACCTATAGAGTTCTCTCTCTCTCTAATGATCTACCTATAGAGTTCTCTCTCTCTCTAATGATCTACCTATAGAGTTCTCTCTCTCTCTAATGATCTACCTATAGAGTTCTCTCTCTCTAATGATCTACCTATAGAGTTCTCTCTCTCTAATGATCTACCTATAGAGTTCTCTCTCTCTCTAATGATCTACCTATAGAGTTCTCTCTCTCTCTCTAATGATCTACCTATAGAGTTCTCTCTCTCTCTAATGATCTACCTATAGAGTTCTCTCTCTCTAATGATCTACCTATAGAGTTCTCTCTCTCTAATGATCTACCTATAGAGTTCTCTCTCTCTCTAATGATCTACCTATAGAGTTCTCTCTCTCTAATGATCTACCTATAGAGTTCTCTCTCTCTCTCTAATGATCTACCTATAGAGTTCTCTCTCTCTCTAATGATCTACCTATAGAGTTCTCTCTCTCTCTCTAATGATCTACCTATAGAGTTCTCTCTCTCTCTCTAATGATCTACCTATAGAGTTCTCTCTCTCTCTAATGATCTACCTATAGAGTTCTCTCTCTCTAATGATCTACCTATAGAGTTCTCTCTCTCTAATGATCTACCTATAGAGTTCTCTCTCTCTAATGATCTACCTATAGAGTTCTCTCTCTCTAATGATCTACCTATAGAGTTCTCTCTCTCTCTAATGATCTACCTATAGAGTTCTCTCTCTCTCTCTAATGATCTACCTATAGAGTTCTCTCTCTCTAATGATCTACCTATAGAGTTCTCTCTCTCTAATGATCTACCTATAGAGTTCTCTCTCTCTAATGATCTACCTATAGAGTTCTCTCTCTCTCTCTAATGATCTACCTATAGAGTTCTCTCTCTCTCTCTAATGATCTACCTATAGAGTTCTCTCTCTCTAATGATCTACCTATAGAGTCTCTCTCTCTCTAATGATCTACCTATAGAGTTCTCTCTCTCTAATGATCTACCTATAGAGTTCTCTCTCTCTCTCTAATGATCTACCTATAGAGTTCTCTCTCTCTCTCTAATGATCTACCTATAGAGTTCTCTCTCTCTAATGATCTACCTATAGAGTTCTCTCTCTCTCTCCAGTGTCTTTTCATTTTTCTTCTGAATTCATTGAGCCTTTATCTTCTCTCCTTTCCCTTCTTTTCTGCTCTTTTCTCTCCTTCCTTCCTTCCTTCTCCTTCCTTCCTTCCTCTTCTTCCTTCCTTCCTTCCTCTTCCTTCCTTCCTTCCTTCCTCCTTCCTTCCTTCCTTCCTTCCTTCCTTACTTCGTTCCTTCCTTCTTCCTTCCCCTTCCTTCCTTCCTTCCTTCCTTCCTTCCTTCCTTCCTTCTTTCCTTCTTTCCTTCTTCCTTCTTCCTTCCTTCTTTCCTTCTTTCCTTCTTCCTTCTCTTCCCTCCTTCTCTTTCAACCTTTGCATCATGGAGACTCTATGCTGCACCAGTGTAAGTAACTCTCGACTCTCTCACTATTTTTCAGTCTTTCTCTCACCCACCCTGTTCTGTATGTCTGTCTGTCCACTAGCTGGTACAGTAACACAAAGACCATCCTTGTTCAGTCCTCTCTCTCTCTCTCTCTCTCTCTCTCTCTCTCTCTCTCTCTCTCTCTCTCTCTCTCTCTCTCTCTCTCTCTCTCTCATTTTATCTGAGCCATCAGAATGTGGCAGCCCTGAGGGGAAACTGGCCCGACAGACACTAGCCCTCCCCTCCACTCTTCCCTTCCTCCCCTGCCTCTCTCCCTCCCTTGCCTCCCTCTCTGCCCAGCCTGGCCCAACGTGAACTGACTACTGAGTTGGATCTGTTGGTTCAGACCTGGTCCGGTTAGAGATTGAGGCCATTTTAATCTCTTCAAGAGATGAAAATCTCTGTTGGCTCTGAAACAGGATTTGATGAAAAGCATCTTTTGAACAAGACACAAGAGTTTTTATCTGTCAGATGGTGAGCGTGTGGGGCCTGACACAGTGAGAGAGGACAGTGGGGCCTGACGCGGTGAGATAGGACAGTGGGGCCTGACGCGGTGAGATAGGACAGTGGGGCCTGACGCGGTGAGATAGGACAGTGGGGCCTGACGCGGTGAGATAGGACAGTGGGGCCTGGCGCGGGGAGAGAGGACAGTGGGGCCTGGCGCGGGGAGAGAGGACAGTGGGGCCTGGCGCGGGGAGAGAGGACAGTGGGGCCTGGCGCGGGGAGAGAGGACAGTGGGGCCTGGCGCGGGGAGAGAGGACAGTGGGGCCTGGCGCGGGGAGAGAGGACAGTGGGGCCTGACGCGGGGAGATAGGACAGTGGGGCCTGACGCGGGGAGATAGGACAGTGGGGCCTGGCGCGGTGAGATAGGACAGTGGGGCCTGACGCGGTGAGATAGGACAGTGGGGCCTGACGCGGTGAGATAGGACAGTGGGGCCTGGCGCGGTGAGATAGGACAGTGGGGCCTGATGCGGTGAGATAGGACAGTGGGGCCTGACGCGGTGAGATAGGACAGTGGGGCCTGGCGCGGTGAGATAGGACAGTGGGGCCTGGCGCGGTGAGATAGGACAGTGGGGCCTGGCGCGGTGAGATAGGACAGTGGGGCCTGATGCGGTGAGATAGGACAGTGGGGCCTGACGCGGTGAGATAGGACAGTGGGGCCTGGCGCGGTGAGATAGGACAGTGGGGCCTGATGCGGTGAGATGGGACAGTGGGGCCTGATGCGGTGAGATGGGACAGTGGGGCCTGAAGCGGAGAGATGGGACAGTGGGGCCTGAAGCGGAGAGATGGGACAGTGGGGCCTGAAGCGCGGAGAGATGGGACAGTGGGGCCTGAAGCGCGGGGAGAGAGGACAGTGGGGCCTGAAGCGCGGGGAGAGAGGACAGTGGGGCCTGGCGCGGGGAGAGAGGACAGTGGGGCCTGGCGCGGGGAGAGAGGACAGTGGGGCCTGGCGCGGGGAGAGAGGACAGTGGGGCCTGGCGCGGGGAGAGAGGACAGTGGGGCCTGGCGCGGGGAGAGAGGACAGTGGGGCCTGACGCGGTGAGAGAGGACAGTGGGGCCTGGCGCGGGGAGAGAGGACAGTGGGGCCTGGCGCGGGGAGAGAGGACAGTGGGGCCTGGCGCGGGGAGAGAGGACAGTGGGGCCTGGCGCGGGGAGAGAGGACAGTGGGGCCTGGCGCGGTGAGAGAGGACAGTGGGGCCTGGCGCGGTGAGATGGGACAGTGGGGCCTGACACGCGGAGAGAGGACAGTGGGGCCTGGCGCGGGGAGAGAGGACAGTGGGGCCTGGCGCGGGGAGAGAGGACAGTGGGGCCTGGCGCGGGGAGAGAGGACAGTGGGGCCTGGCGCGGGGAGAGAGGACAGTGGGGCCTGGCGCGGGGAGAGAGGACAGTGGGGCCTGGCGCGGGGAGAGAGGACAGTGGGGCCTGGCGCGGGGAGAGAGGACAGTGGGGCCTGACGCGGGGAGAGAGGACAGTGGGGCCTGACGCGGGGAGATAGGACAGTGGGGCCTGGCGCGGGGAGATAGGACAGTGGGGCCTGGCGCGGGGAGATAGGACAGTGGGGCCTGAAGCGGTGAGATAGGACAGTGGGGCCTGGCGCGGGGAGATAGGACAGTGGGGCCTGGCGCGGGGAGATAGGACAGTGGGGCCTGACGCGGGGAGATAGGACAGTGGGGCCTGGCGCGGGGAGATAGGACAGTGGGGCCCGGCGCGGGGAGAGATCATATCTTGTTGCAAGTATTTGCTTGTCAAACTCCTGATGCAATACCCCTCCCTCATTGCATCATTCCACACTGCACTGCTGGAACACCACATGTTGTGTTCCATGTTCACCTGGTCATGATGTCACACACAGTGTCACAATGTCACCTGAAATACTGTTGTCTTCACTTCACTCACTGTGTGTCAAATCTCCCTCTCTGGTATATTCATGAGAAGCATCCATAGATGATTGTGTTGATACTGTATGATATATATCTGATAGGAAAGAGGATTATGGTTATGCTGGGGTGATGGGGAACAGACAGTTATTGTATCAGAGATACTGATTAGAAGTAGTTTTGTGACCAAGGGCTCAGATCCTGAAAGATGAAATAACCAAGGAGATCTGGATGGTACTGGCCAAGAGCTCTCGCTCTCTCTCTCTGGCGCTCTCTCTCTCTCTGTCTCTCTCTCTGGCTCTCTCTCTCTCTCTCTCTGGCGCTCTCTCTCTCTCTGTCTCTCTCTCTGGCTCTCTCTCTCTCTCTCTCTGGCGCTCTCTCTCTCTCTGTCTCTCTCTCTGGCTCTCTCTCTCTCTCTCTCTCTCTCTCTCTCTCTGGCTCTCTCTCTCTGTCTCTCTCTCTCTGTCTCTCTCTCTCTGGCTCTCTCTCTCTGGCTCTCTCTCTCTCTCTCTCTGGCTCTCTCTCTCTGTCTCTCTCTCTCTGTCTCTCTCTCTCTGGCTCTCTCTCTCTCTCTCTCTCTGGCTCTCTCTCTCTCTCTGGCTCTCTCTCTCTGTCTCTCTCTCTCTGTCTCTCTCTCTCTGTCTCTCTCTCTCTGTCTCTCTCTCTCTGGCTCTCTCTCTCTCTCTCTCTGGCTCTCTTTTTCTCACTCTCTCTCTGGCTCTCTTTCTCTCGCTCTCTCTCTGGCTCTGTCTCTCTCTCTCTCTGGCTCTCTCTCTCTCTGGCTCTCTCTCTCTTTCTCTCTTTCTCTCCAGTTAAAAAGAGCTGGCCAAGTGTATCACATCTCTAGCACAAAGCTTTATTATTGTTTCACCCTCGTGTTTTATGATTTTAAAAAAATCTCATTCAGTGTGTAAAGAGTGGGGATGTGAAATGTCATTTAGGGTAATGGTCAGGACTTTTAAAGGTTGCCGTTAGAGTTATGCTTACATCTCCTGTTAGTTAGTGTTCTGTCCTGTCAATATTGATGCAGCAGTACACATCTCCTGTTAGTTAGTGTTCTGTCCTGTCAATATTGATGCAGCAGTACACATCTCCTGTTAGTTAGTGTTCTGTCCTGTCAATATTGATGCAGCAGTACACATCTCCTGTTAGTTAGTGTTCTGTCCTGTCAATATTGATGCAGCAGTACACATCTCCTGTTAGTGTTCTGTCCTGTCAATATTGATGCAGCAGTACACATCTCCTGTTAGTTAGTGTTCTGTCCTGTCAATATTGATGCAGCAGTACACATCTCCTGTTAGTTAGTGTTCTGTCCTGTCAATATTGATGCAGCAGTACACATCTCCTGTTAGTTAGTGTTCTGTCCTGTCAATATTGATGCAGCAGTACACATCTCCTGTTAGTTAGTGTTCTGTCCTGTCAATATTGATGCAGCAGTACACATCTCCTGTTAGTTAGTGTTCTGTCCTGTCAATATTGATGCAGCAGTACACATCTCCTGTTAGTGTTCTGTCCTGTCAATATTGATGCAGCAGTACACATCTCCTGTTAGTTAGTGTTCTGTCCTGTCAATATTGATGCAGCAGTACACATCTCCTGTTAGTTAGTGTTCTGTCCTGTCAATATTGATGCAGCAGTACACATCTCCTGTTAGTTAGTGTTCTGTCCTGTCAATATTGATGCAGCAGTACACATCTCCTGTTAGTTAGTGTTCTGTCCTGTCAATATTGATGCAGCAGTACACATCTCCTGTTAGTTAGTGTTCTGTCCTGTCAATATTGATGCAGCAGTACACATCTCCTGTTAGTTAGTGTTCTGTCCTGTCAATATTGATGCAGCAGTACACATCTCCTGTTAGTTAGTGTTCTGTCCTGTCAATATTGATGCAGCAGTACACATCTCCTGTTAGTTAGTGTTCTGTCCTCATTTTTGGTTTGGTTTTGTTTTGGTAGCGAGAGGGGAAAAACCGAACAAGATAAAGATCACTTCATCTTTTACGCAAACTAGTATTGAAATGATGTGTTGAATTCAAATGCAGCATTGACACATTACACTCAGTGAAGTGTGTTTTGTGTCTGTGGATGAAGATGGACATCCCAGTCTACTGTAAGAGGGCTGGCTGAGTATCAGAAGGTTTTGGTGATAGTAGTTATGGCGTCTCTTATGAGTAAATATCTGTGTTCTTTCCAGATGACTCCCAAGTCCAAGAGGAAAAGCATCCACAGTAGAATGCTCCGTCCAGTTTCTCGTGCCTTCGGTGAGTCTCCTCGACCAAGCAGACAGCTAGTATCAGATCAACGTTGTGACGTGTGGACCATGACAGATTGTTGTTGTGTTACTACTGCCTGTACTAGAAGCTGATAAATAATGAACTAGATAACATACCTCTAGTTTTAGGTTCTGACAGAGAGCTGGTTTAGATAACACACCTCTAGTTTTAGGTTCTGACAGAGAGCTGGCTGTAGATAACATACCTCTAGTTTTAGGTTCTGACAGAGAGCTGGTTTAGATAACATACCTCTAGTTTTAGGTTCTGACAGAGAGCTGGTCTAGATAACATACCTCTAGTTTTAGGTTCTGACAGAGAGCTGGTTTAGATAACATACCTCTAGTTTTAGGTTCTGACAGAGAGCTGGTTTAGATAACATACCTCTAGTTTTAGGTTCTGACAGAGAGCTGGCTCTAGATAACATACCTCTAGTTTTAGGTTCTGACAGAGAGCTGGTTTAGATAACATACCTCTAGTTTTAGGTTCTGACAGAGAGCTGGTTTAGATAACATACCTCTAGTTTTAGGTTCTGACAGAGAGCTGGTTTAGATAACATACCTCTAGTTTGAGGTTCTGACAGAGAGCTGGTTTAGATAACATACCTCTAGTTTTAGGTTCTGACAGAGAGCTGGTTTAGATAACATACCTCTAGTTTTAGGTTCTGACAGAGAGCTGGCTCTAGATAACATACCTCTAGTTTTAGGTTCTGACAGAGAGCTGGCTCTAGATAACATACCTCTAGTTTTAGGTTCTGACAGAGAGCTGGTTTAGATAACATACCTCTAGTTTTAGGTTCTGACAGAGAGCTGGTTTAGATAACATACCTCTAGTTTTAGGTTCTGACAGAGAGCTGGCTCTAGATAACATACCTCTAGTTTTAGGTTCTGACAGAGAGCTGGCTCTAGATAACATACCTCTAGTTTTAGGTTCTGACAGAGAGCTGGTTTAGATAACATACCTCTAGTTTTAGGTTCTGACAGAGAGCTGGTTTAGATAACATACCTCTAGTTTTAGGTTCTGACAGAGAGCTGGTTTAGATAACATACCTCTAGTTTTAGGTTCTGACAGAGAGCTGGTTTAGATAACATACCTCTAGTTTTAGGTTCTGACAGAGAGCTGGTTTAGATAACATACCTCTAGTTTTAGGTTCTGACAGAGAGCTGGCTCTAGATAACATACCTCTAGTTTTAGGTTCTGACAGAGAGTTTTCTTCTTTTGTTTTATATAACTATGTTTTAGATAGAAGACATTTATAAATGCAGAAATGTGTTTTGTGAAGTGTGTTTCATGACATAGTGTTACTAGTAAGATAATAAACGTATGAACTAACTAAATATGATACACCTAAACTGCAAAATGCTTACTTATTCATAATTATCTCACCATGTACAGTATGTAATCCTCTGACCTGTCTATAACCTGCGACCTCTGATCTTGTAGAGATGGAGTTTGACCTTGACAAGGCCCTGGAAGATGTTCCTATCCACACAGAGGACCCTCCTGCACCTTCCCCTGCTCCTAGCCTCTCTAGGTTAGAGAAGAGACCGTCAGGGGCCATGGGAGAACTGCCCTCAGACGAGGCCAAGAAGCTGCAGCACTTCACCAAACTACGGCCTCGCAGGAACAAGAAGATGCAGTCCAGTAAGATACCGGTGAGTATCACCACTGTGAGTTACTGGTGGGATAATGAGCAGAACAGCACAGTCCATAAGGTAGATGTCAATGATTTAGTTCTAACAAGAACCCCAGAGTGAGAACCTTTGGCGTGAGTATGGGGTTTATTTTAGAACAAAGTTTTACTCTTGTTCTCAAACACACAACTAGCCCTTTCTTACTTTATAAAGTAGTTTATCTGTCATGTGTTATAACAACCCTGTATTGTCTTGGTGTTATAACAACCCTGTAGTGGTATGGTGTTATAACAACCCTGTATTGTCATGGTGTTATAACAACCCTGTATTGATATGGTGTTATAACAACCCTGTATTGGTATGGTGTTATAACAACCCTGTATTGTCATGGTGTTATAACAACCCTGTATTGGTATGGTGTTATAACAACCCTGTATTGGTATGGTGTTATAACAACCCTGTATTGTCATGGTGTTATAACAACCCTGTAGTGGTATGGTGTAATAACAACCCTGTAGTGGCATGGTGTTATAACAACCCTGTAGTGGTATTGTGTTATAACAACCCTGTATTGTCATGGTGTTATAACAACCCTGTAGTGGTATGGTGTTATAACAACCCTGTATTGTCATGGTGTTATAACAACCCTGTATTGGTATGGTGTTATAACAACCCTGTAGTGGTATGGTGTAATAACAACCCTGTATTGTCATGGTGTTATAACAACCCTGTAGTGGTATTGTGTTATAACAACCCTGTAGTGGTATTGTGTTATAACAACCCTGTATTGTCATGGTGTTATAACAACCCTGTATTGTCATGGTGTTATAACAACCCTGTAGTGGTATTGTGTTATAACAACCCTGTAGTGGTATTGTGTTATAACAACCCTGTATTGTCATGGTGTTATAACAACCCTGTAGTGGTATGGTGTTATAACAACCCTGTAGTGGTATTGTGTTATAACAACCCTGTATTGTCATGGTGTTATAACAACCCTGTAGTGGTATGGTGTTATAACAACCCTGTAGTGGTATGGTGTTATAACAACCCTGTAGTGGTATGGTGTTATAACAACCCTGTAGTGGTATGGTGTTATAACAACCCTGTATTGTCATGGTGTTATAACAACCCTGTATTGTCATGGTGTTATAACAACCCTGTAGTGGTATGGTGTAATAACAACCCTGTATTGTCATGGTGTTATAACAACCCTGTAGTGGTATTGTGTTATAACAACCCTGTAGTGGTATTGTGTTATAACAACCCTGTAGTGGTATTGTGTTAGAACAACCCTGTATTGTCATGGTGTTATAACAACCCTGTATTGGTATGGTGTTATAACAACCCTGTATTGGTATGGTGTTATAACAACCCTGTAGTGGTATGGTGTAATAACAACCCTGTATTGATATGGTGTTATAACAACCCTGTATTGGTATGGTGTTATAACAACCCTGTATTGTCATGGGGTTATAACAACCCTGTAGTGGTATGGTGTTATAACAACCCTGTATTGTCATGGTGTTATAACAACCCTGTATTGTCATGGTGTTATAACAACCCTGTATTGTCATGGTGTTATAACAACCCTGTATTGTCATGGTGTTATAACAACCCTGTAGTGGTATGGTGTTATAACAACCCTGTATTGTCATGGTGTTATAACAACCCTGTATTGTCATGGTGTTATAACAACCCTGTATTGTCATGGTGTTATAACAACCCTGTAGTGGTATGGTGTTATAACAACCCTGTAGTGGTATGGTGTAATAACAACCCTGTATTGTCATGGTGTTATAACAACCCTGTAGTGGTATTGTGTTATAACAACCCTGTAGTGGTATTGTGTTATAACAACCCTGTATTGATATGGTGTTATAACAACCCTGTATTGTCATGGTGTTATAACAACCCTGTATTGGTATGGTGTTATAACAACCCTGTATTGGTATGGTGTTATAACAACCCTGTAGTGGTATGGTGTAATAACAACCCTGTATTGTCATGGTGTTATAACAACCCTGTATTGGTATGGTGTTATAACAACCCTGTATTGTCATGGTGTTATAACAACCTTGTAGTGGTATGGTATAATAACAACCCAGTAGTGGCATGGTGTTATAACAACCCTGTAGTGGCATGGTGTTATAACAACCCTGTAGTGGTATTGTGTTATAACAACCCTGTAGTGTCATGGTGTTATAACAACCCTGTAGTGTCATGGTGTTTTAACAACCCTGTAGTGGTATGGTGTTTTAACAACCCTGTAGTGGTATGGTGTTATAA
This sequence comes from Salmo salar, assembly GCF_965601325.2. Classification (NCBI taxonomy): domain Eukaryota; kingdom Metazoa; phylum Chordata; class Actinopteri; order Salmoniformes; family Salmonidae; genus Salmo; species Salmo salar. Next base: position 91,206,339 of record NC_138295.1, read on the forward strand.
CAACCCTGTAGTGGTATGGTGTAATAACAACCCTGTATTGTCATGGTGTTATAACAACCCTGTAGTGGTATGGTGTTATAACAACCCTGTATTGTCATGGGGTTATAACAACCCTGTAGTGGCATGGTGTTTTAACAACCCTGTAGTGGTATGGTGTTATAACAACCCTGTAGTGGTATGGTGTAATAACAACCCTGTATTGTCATGGTGTTATAACAACCCTGTAGTGGTATGGTGTTATAACAACCCTGTAGTGGTATGGTGTTATAACAACCCTGTATTTTCATGGTGTTATAACAACCCTGTGTTGTCATGGTGTTATTACAACCCTGTATTGATATGGTGTTATAACAACCCTGTAGTGGTATTGTGTTATAACAACCCTGTATTGTCATGGTGTTATAACAACCCTGTATTGTCATGGTGTTATAACAACCCTGTATTGTCATGGTGTTATAACAACCCTGTATTGTCATGGTGTTATAACAATCTTGTAGTGGTATGGTGTTATAACAACCCTGTATTGTCATGGTGTTATAACAACCCTGTATTGTCATGGTGTTATAACAACCCTGTAGTGGTATGGTATAATAACAACCCAGTAGTGGCATGGTGTTATAACAACCCTGTATTGGTATGGTGTTATAACAACCCTGTATTGTCATGGTGTTATAACAACCCTGTATTGTCATGGTGTTATAACAACCCTGTAGTGGTATGGTGTTATAACAACCCTGTTGTGGTATGGTGTTATAACAACCCTGTTGTGGTATGGTGTTATAACAACCCTGTAGTGGTATTGTGTTATAACAACCCTGTATTGGTATGGTGTTATAACAACCCTGTAGTGGTATTGTGTTATAACAACCCTGTATTGTCATGGTGTTATAACAACCCTGTAGTGGTATGGTGTTATAACAACCCTGTATTGGTATGGTGTTATAACAACCCTGTATTGGTATGGTGTTATAACTACCCTGTAGTGGTATGGTGTTATAACTACCCTGTAGTGGTATGGTGTTATAACAACCCTGTAGTGGTATGGTGTTATAACAACCCTGTATTGTCATGGTGTTATAACAACCCTGTATTGTCATGGGGTTATAACAACCCTGTATTGTCATGGGGTTATAACAACCCTGTAGTGGTATTGTGTTATAACAACCCTGTATTGTCATGGTGTTATAACAACCCTGTATTGTCATGGTGTTATAACAACCCTGTATTGGTATGGTTTTATAACAACCCTGTATTGGTATGGTGTTATAACTACCCTGTAGTGGTATGGTGTTATAACAACCCTGTATTGTCATGGTGTTATAACAACCCTGTATTTTTACTTCACAGCAAATCAGCAGCACCACGTCTCAGGACGGAGAGCAGAACGGCCTGCATGGAAGGGTTGATGAGGGGGTGGACGAGTTCTTCTCCAAGAAAGTCACCAAGATGGACTCGAAGTAAGTGTTACGACTCATCACTATGAAAAATTACTTGCTCTTTCAGTCCTCTTGCTCTTTCAGCCATGTTTATATTGAAAAGGTTAACTCTCTCGCTCTCTCTCTGTCTCCCACTCCCCTCTCTCTCCGTCTCTCACTCCTCTCTTTCGCTCTCCCTCTCTCTCTCACTCCCCCCTCTCTTCTTCCCCCTCCTTCCCCCTCTCAGACGTTCCCTAAAGACTTCAGACTCCCAGGATGGGGAGAAGAAGAAGAGTAAAGGAGGTTTCCTCAACCTCATCAAGTCTCGCACCTCCAAGTCTTCAGACAAAGACAAGTCAGAGAAGAACCAGTCTACCCCAGCTCCAGCCCAAACCCCAGCTCCAGTAACCACCGTCCCCGAGGGACCTTCCTCCCCTAAGGCCTCCCTGAAGAGCCAAGCTCCAGAACCACCAACCAAGGTCAAGGAGGCCAAGACCCAGCCCACCCATCCCAGCCAGCTCACCCAACCCCTGGACTGCAGCAGCAGCTCAGACCGGTCTGAGGAGCTCCGGACCCCAGACTCTATGGATGAGGTGTCAGATGGGGACAGTAAGGGTAGTCCCCAGGGGGGGAGGCGCTACGGGGTGCAGGTGATGGGGACTGGACTCCTGGCGGAGATGAAGGCCAAGCAGGAGAGACGGACCTTCGGATCACATAAGGTCAGTACTGGTGAATCAAAAGTAATATATTACTGTAACTACATCTGTCTGTACTGGTGAATCAAAGGTAATATATTACTGTAACTGTCTGTACTGGTTTATATACTGAACAAAAATATAAATGCAACATGCAACAATTTCAACTATTTTACTGAGTTATAGTTCATATAAGAGAATCAGTCCATTGAATTAAATGAATTAGGCCCTAATCTGTTGAAGCACCTTTGGCAATGATTACAGCCTGGAGTCTTCTTGGGTATGATGCTACAAGCTTGGCACACCTGCATTTGGGGAGTTTATCCCATTCTTCTCTGCAAATCCTCTCAAGCTCTGTCAGGTTGGATGGGGAGTGTTGCTGCACAGCTATTTTAGCAGGTTTTCATCAAGGATCTCTCTGTACTTTGCTCTGTTCATCTTTCCGTCGATCCTGACTAGTCTCCCAGTCGCTGTCTCTGAAAAACATCCCCACAGCATGATGCTGCCATCACCATGCTTCACCGTAGGGATGGTGCCAGGTTTCCTCCAGGCGTGACGCTTGGCATTCAGGCCAAAGAGTTCAATCTTGGTTTCATCAGACCAGAGAATATTGTTTCTCATGGTCTGAGAATCCTTTAGGTGCCTTTTGGCAAAGTCCAAGCGGGCTGTCATGTGCCATCTGTTGGCGGGATCATGGTGCTGGGCTGTATGGCTGGACCTAAGCCCAGTCACTCTGTTACACTACAGCACCACCTGCTGCTGGAAATAAATACAGCACAACACGTATTGTATGCTAAGAGCTAGCTGGGACGCTAAGTAGATAGGAGACAGTAACGTCCACAGTATTAGTAGGTTGATCTATAGTAGATGCTGTGACTGAACCCAGGGTTGTCTGTCTGTCTCCCCCAGGACCAGTATGACCAGTCGTCCAGTCCAGACAGCAGTGGCAGCGGTGAGTTCATCTCTACTGGCTTGTTTATGTTTACAGAGTGGGAATCACATGACGTGGGAGACTATATTTCCTGGACCACAGATGTGTATTGATTCACCCTGACTGCCTTTATTTAGACTGTCAAATTGAAGCTGATCTTGGACATGAACTCATGCATGTGTTTGCATGTGACCGTGACTGAAGGTAATGAAGTTTGTACAGTTAGTGACTGAACGAGAAGACTCGTTTTGTGAATGATTTGTGTGACTTGTTGACTTCTGTGTGTCCTGTGAATGGCCATGTGTGCCCGACTATATAGCCTCACTACTGTTATTTTATTGTTGCTCCTTAATTATTTGTTATTTATCTATTTTTTAATTTTATTTATTCATTTTTTACTTCAGTTTATTTCAGTGAATACTTTCTTAACACTTATTTTTCTTAAAACGGCATTGTTGGTTAAGGGCTTGTAAGTAAGCATTTCACTGTAAGGTCTACCTACACCTGTTGTATTCGGCACATGTGATAAATACCATTTTGATTTGATAATGTGTGTGCGCAGTGAAGGGCCAGCCTATCCCAACAGAGAGCAGGTCTCCAGGTGGCTCCAAGGCAGAGGGGGTGGTGCTGGTCGGCTCCCCAGAGAAGAGCCCTCGTGGTGGGGAGGCCAAACCAGAGACGGTCCCTAGAAACCGCATTACCTCCAGTTCCAGTCCTAAACCCCCTCTTCAGGGCACCAAGCCAGCCCTCGCTGCCCGACCCTCCATCCTTCAGAAGCCGCGCACCAGCAGTAGCAGGAGCATAGGTAGGCCTGTAATATGGAGCATTGAGATGTACCCATATACTGGATATTATTATATGCTTCCATTAGTATGGATAACAGCCAGGAGCATAGGTTGGCCTGTAATATGGGGCATTGAGATGTACCCATATACTGGATATTCTTATATCCTTCCATTAGTATGGATAACAGCCAGGAGCATAGGTAGGCCTGTAATATGGAGCAACGAGATGTACCCATATACTGGATATTCTTATATCCTTCCATTAGTATGGATAACAGCCAGGAGCATAGGTAGGCCTGTAATATGGAGCAACGAGATGTACCCATATACTGGATATTCTTATATCCTTCCATTAGTATGGATAACAGCCAGGAGCATAGGTAGGCCTGTAATATGGAGCAACGAGATGTACCCATATACTGGATATTCTTATATCCTTCCATTAGTATGGATAACAGCCAGGAGCATAGGTAGGCCTGTAATATGGAGCAACGAGATGTACCCATATACTGGATATTCTTATATCCTTCCATTAGTATGGATAACAGCCAGGAGCATAGGTAGGCCTGTAATATGGAGCAACGAGATGTACCCATATACTGGATATTCTTATATCCTTCCATTAGTATGGATAACAGCCAGGAGAATTGGTAGACAGAGAAATTGGTACCAGCCAAAATGTTTTTATTTCATTTAAAATTACACTAACAAAACACACACAAAAACAGATGAACATTCTTTGTAATGCTTCTTAAACAGCACATGTGTTACTAGTAAGAAGTAACTAATGTGGTTGATTGAATATTGTTATTTTTTCCCCTTTAAGGGCGGGCGGTTACCGTGGTAGCGTGAAGTCAGTCATGTTAGTGCCTGTGAGATTGAGTCTGACTAGTAGAAGCGTTGTCTTCTCTTCTCTAGCTGTTGAAAGTCAAACACAGAAAAACAACATGGCTGGAGGGAATGTGTCACGTGCACCAGCTCTTCACCCCAGCCAGGCAGTGTTGCAGAGCGAGGTGGAAAAGCCTATATAGGATTTGTAGTTCTTTGACTTTGTGCAATTAATTTACCAGCTATGAAACAAAATGTCCCTAAATACTTTGAAAACAGCTACTGCAGCATTTATTTTACTATAAATGTGATCATACTTGACTATTTTTATTCCCAAATGCACTGTGGAGCCAACCACCCTCCACAGTGGCTGGTGAGACAGACTCACGTTTGGCAGGTGGTGTGTGGTAACTTCAGGCCCTGTTGGTAGAGTATGGAGCGTTTACATAACACAGATTGATACTGTATTTTTGTTTTATTCCTGTGGTATAGTGAACAGCCAGGAGCATAGATACAGATAAACAAAATATATATACATTTTATTCCTATGGTATGGAGGACAGGAGCATAGATACAGTATGGATCAGATAAACAATATATATATATATTATTCCAGTGGTATGGAGGACAGGAGCATAGATACAGTATGGATCAGATAAACAATATATATACATTTTATTCCAGTGGTATGGAGGACAGGAGCATAGATACAGTATGGATCAGATAAACAATATATATACATTTTATCCTATGGTATGGAGGACAGGAGCATAGATACAGTATGGATCAGATAAACACAATATATATACATTTTATTCCAGTGGTATGGAGGACAGGAGCATAGATACAGTATGGATCAGATAAACAATATATATATATTTTATTCCAGTGGTATGGAGGACAGGAGCATAGATACAGTATGGATCAGATAAACAATATATATACATTTTATTCCAGTGGTATGGAGGACAGGAGCATAGATACAGTATGGATCAGATAAACAATATATATACATTTTATTCCAGTGGTATGGAGGACAGGAGCATAGATACAGTATGGATCAGATAAACAATATATATACATTTTATTCCTATGGTATGGAGGACAGGAGCATAGATACAGTATGGATCAGATAAACACAATATATATACATTTTATTCCAGTGGTATGGAGGACAGGAGCATAGATACAGTATGGATCAGATAAACACAATATATATACATTTTATTCCAGTGGTATGGAGGACAGGAGCATAGATACAGTATGGATCAGATAAACAATATATATACATTTTATTCCAGTGGTATGGAGGACAGGAGCATAGATACAGTATGGATCAGATAAACAATATATATACATTTTATTCCAGTGGTATGGAGGACAGGAGCATAGATACAGTATGGATCAGATAAACAATATATATACATTTTATTCCTATGGTATGGAGGACAGGAGCATAGATACAGTATGGATCAGATAAACACAATATATATACATTTTATTCCAGTGGTATGGAGGACAGGAGCATAGATACAGTATGGATCAGATAAACAATATATATACATTTTATTCCAGTGGTATGGAGGACAGGAGCATAGATACAGTATGGATCAGATAAACAATATATATACATTTTATTCCTATGGTATGGAGGACAGGAGCATAGATACAGTATGGATCAGATAAACACAATATATATACATTTTATTCCAGTGGTATGGAGGACAGGAGCATAGATACAGTATGGATCAGATAAACAATATATATACATTTTATTCCAGTGGTATGGAGGACAGGAGCATAGATACAGTATGGATCAGATAAACAATATATATACATTTTATTCCAGTGGTATGGAGGACAGGAGCATAGATACAGTATGGATCAGATAAACAATATATATACATTTTATTCCTATGGTATGGAGGACAGGAGCATAGATACAGTATGGATCAGATAAACACAATATATATACATTTTATTCCAGTGGTATGGAGGACAGGAGCATAGATACAGTATGGATCAGATAAACAATATATATATATTTTATTCCAGTGGTATGGAGGACAGGAGCATAGATACAGTATGGATCAGATAAACAATATATATATACATTTTATTCCAGTGGTATGGAGGACAGGAGCATAGATACAGATAAACAATATATATATATATATATTATTCCAGTGGTATGGAGGACAGGAGCATAGGGGGGATACTAGGACACTATCTAGCCCCTGGATGTTAAAGATCTACAACTATCTAGCCCCTGGATGTTAAAGATCTACAACTATCTAGCCCCTGGATGTTAAAGATCTACAACTATCTAGTCCCTGGATGTTAAAGGTCTAGAACTATCTAGCCCCTGGAGGTTAAAGATCTAGAACTATCTAGCCCATGGATGTTAAAGATCTACAACTATCTAGCCACTGGATTTTAAAGATCTACAACTATCTAGCCACTGGATTTTAAAGCTGTTGAAAATCTAGAACTATCTAGCCCCTGGATTTTAAAGCTGTTAAAGATCTAGAACTATCTAGCCCCTGGATTTTAAAGCTGTTGAAGATCTAGAACTATCTAGCCCCTGGATGTTAAAGCTGTTAAAGATCTAGAACTATCTAGCCCCTGGATGTTAAAGCTGTTAAAGATCTAGAACTATCTAGCCCCTGGATGTTAAAGCTGTTAAAGATCTAGAACTATCTAGCCCCTGGATGTTAAAGATCTAGAACTATCTAGCCCCTGGATGTTAAAGCTGTTAAAGATCTAGAACTATCTAGCCCCTGGATGTTAAAGCTGTTAAAGATCTAGAACTATCTATCCCCTGGATGTTAAAGCTGTTATAGATCTAGAACTATCTAGCCCCTGGATGTTAAATCTGTTAAAAGATCTAGGGATAGTGTAATAGTAATATTCTGGGGCCTGAGGCTGGACACCTTCTGCCTTTCAATAGACCACAGATCTTCACCTGGGATGCCAACTAATCTGGCTTCCTGTCGCTGTCATCAACTACGTAAACAACAATAAATGACATATCTTAACCTGGACATTTAACACACACCTGTCCTGGTTTTGGGACAATAGAAACCTTGATGTAGTTCTGATACTGTTTCTCTTTCTGTCTGCCAGATGAGGTCTGTGACTCCCCTGGAGGGAATGTGTCTCCCAAGGGTGCAATGCTGCCTTACAGCCTGAAGAGGGTCCCCTTGGACAAGGACAAGGAGGGACAGGGCAGTCCTCTACTGGGGGGCACGGGGAGCAACAGAAACCCCTCTGCTCAGGCAGGTAGGTTACCTTTACCCATCCAGGTAGGAACACACCTAGTCACGCACTATCATACTTCCAGGTGTCGTTCATCACTTTGCGGTTGAGGAAGCCTGGAAGGAGAGGCTATTTAGCCCTAATGCGCAGGCCTCTGTTTCCCTCAAACTGTGTCTGTTCTCAGTAGAGAGAGAGATGTATCTGACAGCAGAATAGATTATCCTTACTGCATTGAAAAAATGCACAATCACAACTACAGCTACATTTTAACTCTTTTTTTGCTAAGTTTGCCGTTCCATCTTATTCCAAGTGAATAGTCTCATACAATGTCATTTTGGACGTAGCCTTTGTCTTGTAGATAGATATCATTAATCCTTCATAGATTACTGTTTTCCTCATAGATAGATAGGCTAGGATTTATCTCTGTGGTTTTCCTCATAGATAGATAGGCTAGGATTTATCTCTGTGGTTTTCCTCATAGATAGATAGGCTAGGATTTATCTCTGTGGTTTTCCTCATAGATAGATAGGCTAGGATTTATCTCTGTGGTTTTTCTCATAGATAGATAGGCTAGGATTTATCTCTGTGGTTTTCCTCATAGATAGATGGCTAGGATTTATCTCTGTGGTTTTCCTCATAGATAGATGGCTAGGATTTATCTCTGTGGTTTTTCTCATAGATAGATAGGCTAGGATTTATCTCTGTGGTTTTCCTCATAGATAGACTAGGATATATCTCTGTGGTTTTCCTCATAGATAGATAGGCTAGGATTTATCTCTGTGGTTTTCCTCATAGATAGATAGGCTAGGATTTATCTCTGTGGTTTTCCTCATAGATAGATAGGCTAGGATTTATCTCTGTGGTTTTTCTCATAGATAGATAGGCTAGGATTTATCTCTGTGGTTTTCCTCATAGATAGATAGGCTAGGATTTATCTCTGTGGTTTTCCTCATAGATAGATAGGCTAGGATTTATCTCTGTGGTTTTTCTCATAGATAGATAAGCTAGGATTTATCTCTGTGGTTTTCCTCATAGATAGATGGCTAGGATTTATCTCTGTGGTTTTCCTCATAGATAGATGGCTAGGATTTATCTCTGTGGTTTTTCTCATAGATAGATAGGCTAGGATTTATCTCTGTGGTTTTCCTCATAGATAGACTAGGATATATCTCTGTGGTTTTCCTCATAGATAGATAGGCTAGGATTTATCTCTGTGGTTTTCCTCATAGATAGATAGGCTAGGATTTATCTCTGTGGTTTTCCTCATAGATAGATAGGCTAGGATTTATCTCTGTGGTTTTTCTCATAGATAGATAGGCTAGGATTTATCTCTGTGGTTTTCCTCATAGATAGATAGGCTAGGATTTATCTCTGTGGTTTTCCTCATAGATAGATAGGCTAGGATTTATCTCTGTGGTTTTCCTCATAGATAGATAGGCTAGGATTTATCTCTGTGGTTTTCCTCATAGATAGACTAGGATATATCTCTGTGGTTTTCCTCATAGATAGACTAGGCTAGGATTTATCTCTGTGGTTTTCCTCATAGATAGATAGGCTAGGATTTATCTCTGTGGTTTTCCTCATAGATAGACTAGGATTTATCTCTGGTTTTTATCATAGATAGATAGGCTAGGATTTATCTCTGTGGTTTTCCTCATAGATAGATAGGCTAGGATGTATCTCTGTGGTTTTTCTCACTAGCACTGGCCAACATTATTATCCAATCTACTACACCAGCTGTAATTAAGCTTCTCTATCTCATTTAGTATTATCTTCATGTATTAGTGTTGTCTCTCTAGAACAGTGGTTCCCAAACTTTTTATAGTCCCGTACCCCTTCAAACGTTCAACCTCCAGCTACGTACCCCCTCTAGCACCAGGGTCAGAGCACTCTGAAATGTTGTTTTTTGCCATCATTGTAAGCCTGCCATACACACACTATACGATACATTTATTAAACAGGAATGAGTGAGTTTTTGTCACAACCCGGCTCGTGGGAAGTGACAAAGAGCTCTTATAGGACCAGGGCACAAATAATTATATAATAATAATCAATCATTTTGCTCTTTATTTAACCATCTTACATATAAAACCTTATTTGTTTATCGACAATTGAGAATAACTCACCACAGGTTAATGAGAAGGGTGTGCTTGAAAGGATGCACATAACTGCAGTGTTGGGTTGGATGAGGCTCTCTTGTTCAGATATGGGTAAGTGGACTGGAGGCAGGGCATGAAAGGGATAATGAATCCAGTTGTTTGTGTCGTCCATTTTGGGAAAGTACCTGTGTAATTGCGCACCCAGCTCGCACATTTGACATTGTCCGTAAACTTGAGTTAATTTGCACACAAAAAATCATACAATGATGGAAAGACCTGTGTGTTGTCCTTGTTCCAACTTCTTAATCATAGCCTCAATTTTGTCCTGCACATTGAATATAGTTGTGGAGAGTCCCTGTAATCCTACATTCAGATCATTCAGGCCAGAAAAAACATCCCCCAGATAGGCCAGTCGTGTGATAAACTCATCATCATGCAAGTGGTCAGACAAGTGAACATTTTGGTCAGTAAAGAACTTTAAGCTCGTCTCTCAAATCAAAGAAACGTGTCAATACTTTGCCCCTTGATAACCAGTGCAGTCTGTATGTTGTAAAAGTGTTACATGGTCGCTGCCCATATCATTGCATAATGCAGAAAATACACTACACAGTCTACTACATACTCTATAACACACTCTACTACACACTCTACTACACTCTACTACACACTCTACTACACTCTACTACACACTCTACTACACACTCTACTACACACTCTACTACAGTCTACTACACAGTCTACTACACACTCTACTACACACACTACTACAGTCTACTACACACTCTACTACACACTCTACTACACACTCTACTACACAGTCTACTACACACTCTACTACACACTCTACAACACACTCTACTACACACTCTACTACAGTCTACTACACACTCTACTACACACTCTACTACACAGTCTACTACACACTCTACTACACACTCTACTACACACTCTACTACACACTCTACTACACACTCTACTACACTCTACTACACACTCTACTACAGTCTACTACACACTCTACTACACACTCTACTACACACTCTACTACACAGTTTACTACACACTCTACTACACTCTACTACACACTCTACTACAGTCTACTACACACTCTACTACAGTCTACTACACACTCTACTACACACTCTACTACAGTCTACTACACACTCTACTACACTCTACTACACTCTACTACACACTCTACTACACACTACTACACACTCTACTACACACTACTACACACTCTACTACACACTACTACTCGCTCTATAACACACTCTACTACACTCTACTACACACTCTACTACACACTCTACTACACACTCTACTACACACTCTACTACACACTACTACACACTCTACTACACACTACTACACACTCTACTACTCACTCTATAACACACTCTACTACACACTCTACTACACACTCTACTACACTCTACTACAGTCTACTACACACTCTACTACTCACTCTATAACACACTCTACTACACACTCTACTACACACTCTACTACACTCTACTACAGTCTACTACACACTCTACTACACACTCTACTACACACTACTACACACTCAACTACACACTACTACTCGCTCTACTACTCACTCTATAACACACTCTACTACACAGTCTACTACATACTCTATAACAGTCTACTACACACTTTACTACACTCTATAACACAGTTATTACACACTCTACTACACACTCTATAACACAGTCTACTACACACCCTACTACACACTCTACTACACACTCTACTACACACTCTACTACACAGTCTACTACACGCTCTACTACACGCTCTACTACACAGTCTACTACACACCAACATTACTCCTATGAACAGTCACTGAGGGCACCACAAACCACACTTCACCCCCAGTGCTAGTGAGGAGATTTAAATCATGTTCTATGGATCAAGATTGAATCTATCGATAGGTTATCGATGTTATTGATATGTCATTGATAGCTTATTGATAGCTTATTGATATGTCATTGATAGCTTATTGATAGGTTATTGATAGGTTATTGATAGCTTATTGATAGGTTATTGATAGCTTATTGATAGCTTATTGATAGGTTATTGATAGGTTATTGATAGGTTATTGATAGCTTATTGATAGGTTATTGATAGGTTATTGATAGCTTATTGATAGCTTATTGATAGCTTATTGATAGGTTATTGATAGGTTATTGATAGGTTATTGATAGGTTATTGATAGGCTACTCATTCTTTAAAAACTCCATCAAAAAGAACCACACATTACCTACTTGTATTCTATTTGTAGCAGCCCAGATGTGCTGAAAGACAAATTAGAATGAATTACTATGCCCCAATGGGATTGGCCCTGTGGCTAATTGAATGGCTAATTGACCAACGAGCACTAAAGCCCAGCCTCCCTCCCTCCACCCTCTCCCTAGTGAATGTTCCAACAGAAGACGCTAGTGTGTTTGATTCTGATCAGGAAGCTGACAGGCCAATCTCAGAGCCCGACACGCCTGCCAATCACCTACCAGCACCGAACAGGAAGTGGGCGAGCACAAGAGCAGGAAGTCCCTCCCCTTTACTGGTTAGAAGAAGTTCTCCCTTTCCCTCCTCCTCTCTCACTTGTATCTTTCATGATCTCTCATCTTGTCCCGTAGTTCAGGTCAGTCTGCAGTGAGATTCATTATTGGAGCTTCTGGACGTGATTTGATTGATAGTGATGACTTATAATTGAAGGAAGCTTACCAAAATGAATCTACCATACCGCCTACTGATCTTTCTCCAACTGGCACCTGAGGCAGAAAGTTACCCGGGCTTCTCTAGGCCTCACATACCTTCATATTTTTAGAACATGTCTTGATGCCAGTTGGTGCCAGTTGGAAAATGTGCTTGCTTTTCTTTAGAAAATGTGTTGGATTGATTCATCTTTCGCAAGTTACTGTCTAAAAGTGTTATTTTGACTCATTTTTAGCACTGATGAGGTAGAGATGGAGATTAAAACAGAAATGAAACAATTTGTTTTCAGAAAAGGTTGTTTTTGGCGCCCTCTGCTGTTCATTCTCCTAACCAGACCCTGTCCTCTGCTGTTCATTCTCCTAACCAGACCCTGTCCTCTGCTGTTCATTCTCCTAACCAGACCCTGTCCTCTGCTGTTCATTCTCCTAACCAGACCCTGTCCTCTGCTGTTCATTCTCCTAACCAGACCCTGTCCTCTGCTGTTCATTCTCCTAACCAGACCCTGTCCTCTGCTGTTCATTCTCCTAACCAGACCCTGTCCTCTGCTGTTCATTCTCCTAACCAGACCCTGTCCTCTGCTGTTCATTCTCCTAACCAGACCCTGTCCTCTGCTGTTCATTCTCCTAACCAGACCCTGTCCTCTGCTGTTCATTCTCCTAACCAGACCCTGTCCTCTGCTGTTCATTCTCCTAACCAGACCCTGTCCTCTGCTGTTCGTTCTCCTAACCAGACCCTGTCCTCTGCTGTTCATTCTCCTAACCAGACCCTGTCCTCTGCTGTTCGTTCTCCTAACCAGACCCTGTCCTCTGCTGTTCATTCTCCTAACCAGACCCTGTCCTCTGCTGTTCATTCTCCTAACCAGACCCTGTCCTCTGCTGTTCATTCTCCTAACCAGACCCTGTCCTCTGCTGTTCATTCTCCTAACCAGACCCTGTCCTCTGCTGTTCGTTCTCCTAACCAGACCCTGTCCTCTGCTGTTCATTCTCCTAACCAGACCCTGTCCTCTGCTGTTCGTTCTCCTAACCAGACCCTGTCCTCTGCTGTTCATTCTCCTAACCAGACCCTGTCCTCTGCTGTTCGTTCTCCTAACCAGACCCTGTCCTCTTCTCCTCAGCAGTGAAACCAGGCTCAGTGTCAGACCCTGCCAAACACCAGAGCCCCCACCGCCACAACTCTGAGGACAACGTCTCCAAACCCAAGGACCAAACCCCCAACCCTGACAGAGACAAGGGACCGGGGAGAAAGTCTTCCCAATCTGGAGAAGAGGCCGACAAAGACTTTATTTTTATATGAGAAACTAAACTCTCAATGAATGACAGGTGCATGGTACCTGCCTGTCATCTCAATATATCTGATATCAGGAATCAGAAAGCAAAGACCCTATGTCTAAAGAAGACTGTCGGGAGAGTAACCCCTGTGAAGTGTTTCACTTTGATAGTACACTTTCACTAATCTCAGTAATACCAAGATAAATACGGCTAAAGCACTGTTATGATGATGCACTGTTGTGTGTTAAGTCACTGTGGAAAATAAACAGCACCTTTTCTGAAGGGGGAAGGAGAGGGACATCCCTTTACATGACTCCGATATCTCATGGTTTGGCCATGTGTGGACTATGTCATCATGGTTTGGCCATGTGTGTACTATGTCATCATGGTTTGGCCATGTGTGGACTATGTCATCATGGTTTGGCCATGTGTGTACTATGTCATCATGGTTTGGCCCTTTGTGGACTATGTCATCATGGTTTGGCCCTGTGTGTACTATGTCATCATGGTTTGGACATGTGTGGACTATGTCGTCATGGTTTGGCCCTGTGTGTACTATGTCATCATGGTTTGGACATGTGTGTACTATGTCATCATAGCTTTGTGTGTCGGTCATCCCCTGTGCTTGTATTGGGAACTGAACTGGTGTACTGTCAGGCCAGTAAAAGCTAGCCTGGAATCCACACTGAATATGGCACTGTTTCACTATTCAGATTGGTATCCATGCTAAGTGAAAGCTGGACATGGATGGAACTCCAGCTCGGGGCTTTTCTGCACTCATGGTCAATTGGCTACTAATTCAGGACCTGACTGCTTCATGTGGACAGACGGACGTTTTCAAACCTGTCCAGCAATTCAGGAAGTAAACTGAAATTCCATTTCCATTTCTCTTCACTGCTTTTCAATAAGAACATTTTTTAATTGGCTTAGTTTCTGGATTGACTGGAATTGAAATGGAATTGACCCCAACGCTGCTGTCCAGTCAGTCAGGGCCAGACAACTAGGGGTCATGTCCTGGCCTCGGCACCTTTCGGTCTTTCAATCGGTCTTCGTTTGCTGCCTCGCTGCCAGTAGTTTATTTTCTTCACGACCTGTAATCATGGCTTGGCCTGAAGGATTGGCTTACTGAGTCAGAACATAGTGATGTCGGGGACTGGGTTGAATGCTGTGAATGCATCACATTCCATGAACCTGTCCACCTGGGCCATGTTCAGTAGGCAGAAAACTGACTGAAACAGGGAGGTAAATTACCTGAACTTGTCCAATAAGAAACACTTGTTTTAGTTTATTACGCTCTCTACTGAACTAGGACCCTGAGGGGTATTCTACGAAGCAGGTAGCAAGGTAACTTTGGTAAACTATGAGTTCAACTCGGGATAACAGGTCAAAGCGGCTCACCTTTCAGCCAGGTGAATTTCTATGGCAACGAATCCTCCAGAACTAACCCGCTCCGGGGAAGGCTAACTCCACTTCCCTTGAATCAAATGATCAATTAAATCAGTTTCCCTCACTCTCGCAAAGACTGCCTCATCCCCTTCATTTGAGGAAGACCACTGATTTGAAATATATAAATGTTTTCTGTGTTAAAAACTAGTAATGTTAAAATATATAACATTTCACATTTAGTAATGACAGAATGCATTCTAAACTTCACCCACAGTAGCACTTCTGTATGATTCATAATATTATTTTATTGATAGGAGGGGGGGGGGGGAGGTGCCTGTGGTTGTTGTGCATTGATAAACACACCAAAGACAAGTAATAAAATAAAGACGAATTAATGATAAGTAATAAAATAAAATAAACGCATTAATGATAAGTAATAAAATAAAGACTAATTAATGATAAGTAATAAAATAAAGACTAATTAATGATAAGTAATAAAATAAAATAAACGCATTAATGATAAGTAATGAAATAAAGACTAATTAATGATAAGTAATGAAATAAAGACGGAACTTCTAAAAGCCAATTTCACACCACAGCTGCTGAATTTCCAAAATAACTTTCCTTTTCTCTTGATTTCTGCACCAATGAAAATGTTGCACTGAGTCGCCCATGGATTGACGTTTCAGCATTGTCACAATGAAGAGTTCGCCGTTCGACTAGCCATGTGCAGTTCCAAGCCTTCTAGAGTTAGCGGCAGGCGTACAAGCAATATCCACCGTCGTTAGGTACACATGAAGCCTGAACTGGGATGTGAAGCTAACTGAAGCTGGTTAGCTCTAGAAGACCCTGAGTAGATCTAGCATGCTTCGTAGGATAACCCCTCTGGTTAACTGTGTTGGTTGGATTTCTCTGTCTTGTATTTTATTCTTTCTGTTTGGGGATAAAGAGCAGCTGTCTGTCTTCTGTTTGGTTCTATGAAACAATAAAACCATGGAACGACGTGTTAGAAGAATCAGTAAGAGTTAAATAAGTAAGAGAGAGAGTCTATCTCTCAGACAGGCAGAGTGATTACTGCTGAATTTGTGTGTCTGATATGCATGTGTGATGTACTGTATGTGTAGTATAATACTGTATGTTAAGTTACATACATGTAATATAATACTGTATGTTAAGTTACATACATGTAATATAATACTGTATGTTAAGTTACATACATGTAATATAATACTGTATGTTAGGTTACATGTATTACAATACTGTATGTTAAATTACATACATGTAATATAATACTGTATGTTAAGATACATACATGTATTATAATACTGTATGTTAAGTTACATACTTGTAATATAATACTGTATGTTAAGATACATGTAATATATCCACACACGTATGTGTACACATCCTATACTACTATGGTACTACTAAGCACACTACTAAAATAGGTTTATATAATGATGTAATTTATTGAAATAAAAACAGTGGTCGGTTGTGTTTTTATCCCTTTTCTTGTCCTTATTGTAAATGTACATTGTGTTAATACTGAGGAAATCAATTAGTCGATTTCATTGTTTTCTTCTTATTCTTTAAACAATTCATTAGTTGGATTATTTTATTTTTATGACAAGAAACAAGCAGAAACATTGATATATTTGCCTGATCATTTCTGAAAAGCAAAAAAAAGGAAAGTTAATTCAACAAAGAAAATGACTCCATGTTGTTATGCTGTATGCTTTATTTAGTTACGGACAACACTCCTTAACATGTTTCACTAAATCACACATGTCCTTCCTTATGTGAATATTTATACCAATTAAAATAATTGTACAGATTGAACACGTCTAAATGAGATTTGTACAGATCTTTGATGACACATTGATGGTTGAATCAGTGTTGAATGAATGGGGTTCCATTACTTTAAGCTTCTTCTATGTGCTCTGCCTGTTGACACGGATGCCAAGTCTAGCAAGCCGATGCTGGCATCCTTCCTCTGCATTACCGTGATGCAGCACAATAGAGGTCCCATACATTGCGGTACTCATCGTCTCGGAGTGACCCTGAGAAGACTCTCTCTCCAGCCATCTGCTCTTCTTTTGTTTGAGCTTGTTGTGGCTTCTCATTCTGTCTACTTTCCAAATGTGCTCACAGTCTCCAGGAAACTCATGAAAGTGTGAGCGGTTGTCCTCCATTCTTCTTAAAGCTTGTCCCAACTGAAGTCTCTGAGAGCAGAAGGAGTGGTCTGTCACAGTATGGAGTTCAATTCAAATGGCTTGACATGCTTTGGAACTTATTTGGAGACCTCAGGAGCCAGACTGGGGTGACCAGGGGAGCCAGACTGGGGTGACCAGGGGAGTCAGACTGGGGTGACCAGGGAGACAGACTGGGGTGACCAGGGGAGTCAGACTGGGGTGACCAGGGGAGCCAGACTGGGGTGACCAGGGGGAGCCAGACTGGGGTGACCAGGGAGCCAGACTGGGGTGACCAGGGGAGTCAGACTGGGGTGACCAGGGGAGTCAGACTGGGGTGACCAGGGGGAGCCAGACTGGGGTGACCAGGGGAGTCAGACTGGGGTGACCAGGGAGCCAGACTGGGGTGACCAGGGGAGTCAGACTGGGGTGACCAGGGGAGCCAGACTGGGGTGACCAGGGGGAGCCAGACTGGGGTGACCAGGGGAGTCAGACTGGGGTGACCAGGGGGAGCCAGACTGGGGTGACCAGGGGAGTCAGACTGGGGTGACCAGGGGAGTCAGACTGGGGTGACCAGGGGAGTCAGACTGGGGTGACCAGGGGGAGCCAGACTGGGGTGACCAGGGGAGTCAGACTGGGGTGACCAGGGGGAGCCAGACTGGGGTGACCAGGGGAGTCAGACTGGGGTGACCAGGGGAGTCAGACTGGGGTGACCAGGGAGCCAGACTGGGGTGACCAGGGGAGCCAGACTGGGGTGACCAGGGAGCCAGACTGGGGTGACCAGGGAGCCAGACTGGGGTGACCAGGGGGAGCCAGACTGGGGTGACCAGGGGGAGCCAGACTGGGGTGACCAGGGGGAGCCAGACTGGGGTGACCAGGGGGAGCCAGACTGGGGTGACCAGGGGGAGCCAGACTGGGGTGACCAGGGGGCGCCAGACTGAGGTGACCAGGGGAGTCAGACTGGGGTGACCAGGGGAGCCAGACTGGGGTGACCAGGGGAGTCAGACTGGGGTGACCAGGGGAGTCAGACTGGGGTGACCAGGGGAGTCAGACTGGGGTACCCAGGGGGCGCCAGACTGGGGTGACCAGGGGAGTCAGACTGAGGTGACCAGGGGAGCCAGACTGGGGTGACCAGGGGAGTCAGACTGGGGTGACCAGGGAGCCAGACTGGGGTGACCAGGGGGCGCCAGACTGGGGTGACCAGGGGGCGCCAGACTGGGGTGACCAGGGAGTCAGACTGGGGTGACCAGGGGAGTCAGACTGGGATGACCAGGGGAGTCAGACTGGGATGACCAGGGGAGTCAGACTGGGGTGACCAGGGGGAGTCAGACTGGGGTGACCAGGGGGAGCCAGACTGGGGTGACCAGGGGGAGCCAGACTGGGGTGACCAGGGGAGTCAGACTGGGGTGACCAGGGAGCCAGACTGGGGTGACCGGGGGAGCCAGACTGGGGACGTTCATCACAATCTTTGGTAGCATGTGGAACATCCTAGTACAACCTTCTCCACAAACTTCTCCATTGGGACCAGTAACTAACTTCTCCATTGGGACCAGTAACTAACTTCTCCATTGGGACCAGTAACTAACTTCTCCATTGGGACCAGTAACTAACTTCTCCATTGGGACCAGTAACTAACTTCTCCATTGGGACCAGTAACTAACTTCTCCATTGGGACCAGTAACTAACTTCTCCATTGGGACCAGTAACTAACTTCTCCATTGGGACCAGTAACTAACTTCTCCATTGGGACCAGTAACTAACTTCTTCATTGGGACCAGTAACTAACATCTCCATTGGGACCAGTAACTAACTTCTCCATTGGGACCAGTAACTAACTTCTCCATTGGGACCAGTAACTAACTTCTCCATTGGGACCAGTAACTAACTTCTCCATTGGGACCAGTAACTAACTTCTCCATTGGGACCAGTAACTAACTTCTCCATTGGGACCAGTAACTAACTTCTCCATTGGGACCAGTAACTAACATCTCCATTGGGACCAGTAACTAACATCTCCATTGGGACCAGTAGCTAACTTCTTCATTGGGACCAGTAACTAACTTCTTCATTGGGACCAGTAACTAACTTCTCCATTGGGACCAGTAACTAACTTCTTCATTGGGACCAGTAACTAACTTCTCCATTGGGACCAGTAACTAACTTCTCCATTGGGACCAGTAACTAAGTTCTCCATTGGGACCAGTAACTAACTTCTCCATTGGGACCAGTAACTAACTTCTTCATTGGGACCAGTAACTAACTTCTCCATTGGGACCAGTAACTAACTTCTTCATTGGGACCAGTAACTAACTTCTCCATTGGGACCAGTAACTAACTTCTCCATTGGGACCAGTAACTAACTTCTCCATTGGGACCAGTAACTAACTTCTCCATTGGGACCAGTAACTAACTTCTCCATTGGGACCAGTAACTAACTTCTCCATTGGGACCAGTAACTAACTTCTCCATTGGGACCAGTAACTAACTTCTCCATTGGGACCAGTAACTAACTTCTTCATTGGGACCAGTAACTAACTTCTCCATTGGGACCAGTAACTAACTTCTCCATTGGGACCAGTAACTAACTTCTCCATTGGGACCAGTAACTAACTTCTCCATTGGGACCAGTAACTAACTTCTCCATTGGGACCAGTAACTAACTTCTCCATTGGGACCAGTAACGATGCGAGTATTATGGGATGTTTTCAGTCTGCACCTAGAAGAATGGGAGGGACCCATGTCATGAGGTTAATAGTGATTGTCATGGCAGACATTGGCTGAATATAACGTTTTAATATCTTTGGCTGTGAGTGATGGGGGAAAGAAAAGGCCTCTAAGACAGTTACTTGAATAATTCAATGGATGTTTTGTTTACAAAGTTGATTACTTTTTTATTCCAAATTGTATTCACTCCCACTAAGGCCAACTTTGAATCGTTGATGTGCAAGGCTTGCTGTGTGCAGTAGCCTGGGGACGAGGTTATGCTGCATTCATAAATGGGAAGGTGGACATTTCCAGTTGTGAAGTAGTAAATACGAGTTGGATGTATTCACATGCAGAGGTCCCGGGTTGGAGCCAGGTATGTGCCAAATCGGGGTAAAGTGGTACTCCCTAAGCAAGCAGCGTGACGTCCTCTAAAGTGGTGCCGTGACCCGGATCTACAGCGCAACGCCGGGGTCGCTGTTAAGTAAGTTTGAGGGGTGAATGTAGCACTTGGAGTTTATTTTAGATTTTTACAGGGACAGTGAACGTTAATCAACGTTTCAGTAAAAGTGACAGTTTTAGCCAGCCGGCTAATTTTCAACCGCAGTCTCTGGGCAGGTTATTAAAAACAATTACAATAACAATCCAGACAAACAATGAGCAGTGAGCACTTGCAAAGCAAGATAGGACAGGCAACAGTAAGACGCAGACAAACATGCAGACAGACAGACAGACAGACAAACATGCAGACAGATATGCGGACAGACAGATATGCGGACAGACAGACATGCAGACAAACACCTCACAAGCTGCAGACAACTGATAACATGGAAAGCTACAATACACAGCTAAGTTTTATTCTTGATCTGAAAATGTGGTCGGAGGCGCTGTATGGATGGTGTGACGCAGTTGAGGTGCCTCCAGAAGCACGCAGAGGCCAAATTGAGCTCTGTACCGCATCGTGACCGGTAGAGACGCTTGAGGGAGGATAGTTACATATAAACTCAGCAAAAAAAAACTGTCTTTCAAAGATCATTCGTAAAAATCCAAATAACTTCACAGATCTTCATTGTAAAGGGTTTAAACACTGTTTCCCATGCTTGTTCAATAAACCATAAACAATTAATGAACATGCACCTGTGGAACGGTCGTTAAGACACTAACAGCTTACAGACGGTAGGCAATTAAGGTCACAGTTATGAAGACTTAAGACACTAAAGAGGCCTTTCTACTGACTCTGAAAAACACCAAAAGAAAGATGCCCAGGGTCCCTGCTCATCTGTGTGAACGTGCCTTAGGCATGTTGCAAGGAGGCATGAAGACTGCAGATGTGGCCTGGGCAATAAATTGCAATGTCCATACTGTGAGACGCCTAAGACAGCGCTACAGGGAGACAGGATGGACAGCTGATTGTCCTCGCCGTGGCAGACGACGTGTACAACACCTGCACAGGATCACACCTGCGGGACAGGTACAGGATGACAACAACTGCCCGAGTTACACCAGGAACGCACAATCCCTCCATCAGTGCTCAGACTGTCCGCAATAGGGTGAGAGAGGCTGGACTGAGGGCCTGTAGGCCTGTTGTAAGGCAGGTCCTCACCAGACATCATTGGCAACAACGTCGCCTATGGGCACAAACCCACCGTCGCTGGACCAGACAGGACTGGCAAAAAGTGCTCTTCACTGACGAGTTGCGGTTTTGTCTCACCAGGGGTGATGGTCGGATTCGCGTTTATCATCGAAGGAATGAGCGTTACACCGAGGCCTGTACTCTGGAGCGAGATCGATTTGGAGGTGGAGGGTCAGTCATGGTCTGGGGCGGTGTGTCACAGCATCATCGGACTGAGCTTGTTGTCATTGCAGGCAATCTCAACTCTGTGCGTTACAGGGAAGACATCCTCCTCCTTCATGTGGTACCCTTCCTGCAGGCTCATCCTGACATGACCCTCCAGCATGACAATGTCACCAGCCATACTGCTCGTTCTGTGCGTGATTTCCTGCAAGACAGGAATGTCAGTGTTCTGCCATGGCCAGTGAAGAGCCCGGATCTTAATCTCATTGAGCACGTCTGGGACCTGTTGGATCGGAGGGTGAGGGCTAGGGCCATTCCCCCCAGAAATGTCCGGGAACTTGCCTTGGTGGAAGAGTGGGGTAACATCTCACAGCAAGAACTGGCAAATCTGGTGCAGTCCATGAGGAGGAGATGCACTGCAGTACTTAATGCAGCTGGTGGCCACAACAGATTACATTTGATTTTGACCCCCCCTTTGTTCAGGGACACATTATTCAAAATCTGTTAGTCACATGTCTGTGGAACTTGTTCAGTTTATGTCTCAGTTGTTGAATATTGTTATGTTCATACAAATATTTACACATGTTAAGTTTGCTGAAAATAAACAGAGTTGACAGTGAGACTACGTTTCTCTTTTTGCTTTTTATGTATTTGTGAAGCAGAGGTCCTGGGTCCGAGACAGGTATATGCTGCATGGGGATGAAGTGGTACACGCTCAGCAATCAGCATGACGTCCTTTTACACGATTTTCCCACTAGTAATTACCAGGTGAAGTAAATACAACCTTTCAACTTAGTTATGAATGTCGGGTTAGTGTTGAATATAGGCAGGTCAGTACCACATCTAGCCACTAGATGGCGGGATAATTATGAGATAAAGCCGAGCCATCTCACTGGGCATAGACGTCCGTTCAACATTATTCCACCATTTAATTCAACCAGTGTGATCCCAGCGGGATGGGAGAACTCTTGTCTGCATTCTGCGTTTGATTGAATACAGGCCTGTAATTCAACTAGAATAAAACACTGAAATATGTTACTGTGAAACTGTAATCACAGTACAAGTGTGTCTTGTACTGGGATAGGATAAAGTAATCCTTTTAACCCACCTACCCCCCCCCCCCCCCCCCCAAAAAAATATATATTTACAAAAAAAATAATATATATATAAAAACAAATATAGATGTACTATTGTAAAGTGGTTGTTCCACTGGATATCATAAGGTAAATGCACCAATTTGTAAGTCGCTCTGGATAAGAGCGTCTGCTAAATGACGTAAATGTCTTGATTTAGTGCTTTTTTAAATGCAAGCTGAGAATTAATTCAGCCAGCCACTCTAAAAATCTGCCAGTGAGAAATGAAATCTCGTAAACTATTAAAAATCGTAAACCATCTCTGGTATGATATGCATAACTTTGACAGACCAGTTTCAGGAGGAAAGCATTTGTGTGACTAGTCTCATCTCCTTTATTGCTACAGTCAACAGAACCATGTATTTAGACAGTTAGACCAATGCGGTTTCTGCGTGATGATACATTTACATGACACTTGAACATTCTGTGGCAGCCATGTTAGTTCCCCATTAACTTTACATGTGGAATATTAAAACAATGCTATGTAACCGAATGTCTAGAATTAGAACAATATTCAACATTCTAAAAGTTGACCAAACTCTCGAATGTCTCTGCAGTCGAAATCCGTTCGGCCCTCCTGTATTCTATTCATTCTACACCGCGTCATGGTGAAGTCAGATTAGTCCATATAAGGAGGTGGGGTTTGGAGAATTGATCGGTCCACATCAAGAAAAGCAGCCAAACGTCATACTGAACTAGTGCAGAGTAGACTCGACAAGGATACAGCGACAGTAGGCTGTCAACTGAACTATCATAAACCCTATTTAAGAGATATCGTTTACACTCCTGTGTATTACAATGGACTGCGCTTTTGAGCACTTGGATGCTGTTGGTTTTCTGGAGATTTGGCAACACTTTGATGCAGACGGTGACAATTATTAATATTATAACCTAACCATGCGAGCTATGGTTTGATAACTTGATATATGTTATTTTTGATGCAATAAAAACCATGTTATTTATGTAAAGAAAACGTTTAAAATGTATTCTAAAACGTATGAGAGAGTATTTTAAATGTTGATAATGCTTCTCCAGATAATGGTTACATCGAGGGGAAGGAGTTGGATCACTTCTTCCGTCACATGATGACGAAATTAGGTCCGGAGGTAAGTACATATATTTTCCCTTTTATCTTTTAACTATTTTATTAGCAGCCTAATAACGCGCAACACATTTGAAGCGCAGCAGGTGCACTTTGTCTATTTGCGAGTTACTGCCAGAAACTAGTGTGCGCCCTTATAAATGACGCATAACAGATACATTATTATTATAAATATCCTCTTCTAAATATGACTCACTGTTCCTCGGAAGTGTTATCGGACGTTCCTCTATTACAGATAGCCTACAACGGGTTAAAGGCACTTCCTCTTGTATACCGTAAGTGGTGTGCCACTGTTGCCTCTATGGGAGATTACCAACAACATGTTATTTTTGTGTTAAGTATTTACAGTCGATCAATGTACCTCTTGGTCTAGATGAGTGAATAAAACGATTCGATGGCAGGCTTCTGATGATTGACAAGTAAATACAACTATGGGTTGTATCAGGAAAACAGCCAGTACTTTTCCCATGTAATTGTGCAGCAAAGGGCAGCGTATCTTTAGTTATAGCTCTGTCCAAACAAAGGCTCCACCTTTTAGTATGTGTTTGTCTTTTTCCTGAGTGGGTTAAGCTGCTGTCCAGATGGGCTCAAGGATGACATTAGGATGCTACAGGCATCAGCAAACGCAATTAGGGTGTGTGTCCCAATTGGCACCCTATTCCCTATATAGTGCACTACTTTTGACCAAAGCCCTATGGCACCCTGTTCCCTATATAGTGAACTACTTTTGACCAGAACCCTATGGCACCCTGTTCCCTATATAGTGCACTACTTTTGACCAAAGCCCTATGGAACCCTGTTCCCTATATAGTGCACTACTTTTGACCAAAGCCCTATGGAACCCTGTTCCCTATATAGTGCACTACTTTTGACCAGAGCCAATAGGGCACCCTGTCCCCTATATAGTGCACTACTTTTGACCAGAGCCAATAGGGTGCCATTTGGGACGTATAGTTGATGTTCTGGCCTACTTCCCAGTGGGTGGTTAGAGAGAGGCCATGTTCAGCACTGAGAATGGGTTCTGTGATGGGGATGTAGTTGTTTAATGGTTCCTGCAGATGTGTAGAAAACTAAATATTGTTGTGATATTGTTAAAATACATGAAACTGACCACCACTTGGTAGTCATAAGACCAATAACATCTGTGCTCAGTTTTCATCTCATTGGCTATCATATAAACAGGAAGTATTGACATTAAAGTCTGAAAGGACAAATCTGGAGAAGTTTTTGGTTTCCTAGAATATTATAATCACTTGCCTAAAAAAAATGTCAATTAGCTATTTACATGCAGAAGTGAAATATATTTCCTGACTTTCACTTACACATACGAGAGGAATCAGAAAGATCAGCACTGGAATTCTTTATATTTTGGTTGTGAGCATCAATTACATTCTCAGAGCTCAACTAGCCCGACTGCAATAAATTCCATAAATTGTCTGTATTTCACTTTGCTTCCAGTCTTGCACTAAAGATTGTCCTGTCCCTGCCCTTAGACCACGGACACACTACTTGGTCAATATGTTCACTTACATTGGACATCATTATGCTTAAGGTCAACAGCTGATAAGGAACATAATAATATTGACAACAGACTCATGTCTCTGTATTATGAGAAGCTGCTGTCACCTACATGTCTGGGACAGGTCATTTATTGACAACAGACTCATGTCTCTGTATTATGAGAAGCTGCTGTCACCTACATGTCTGGGACAGGTCATTTATTGACAACAGACTCATGTCTCTGTATTATGAGAAGCTGCTGTCACCTACATGTCTTGGACAGGTCATTTATTGACAACAGACTCATGTCTCTGTATTATGAGAAGCTGCTGTCACCTACATGTCTGGGACAGGTCATTTATTGACAACAGACTCATGTCTCTGTATTATGAGAAGCTGCTGTCACCTACATGTCTGGGACAGGTCATTTATTGACAACAGACTCATGTATCTGTATTATGAGAAGCTGCTGGCACCTACATGTCTGGGACAGGTCATTTATTGACAACAGACTCATGTCTCTGTATTATGAGAAGCTGCTGTCACCTACATGTCTGGGACAGGTCATTTATTGACAACAGACTCATGTCTCTGTATTATGAGAAGCTGCTGTCACCTACATGTCTTGGACAGGTCATTTATTGACAACAGACTCATGTCTCTGTATTATGAGAAGCTGCTGTCACCTACATGTCTGGGACAGGTCATTTATTGACAACAGACTCATGTCTCTGTATTATGAGAAGCTGCTGTCACCTACATGTCTGGGACAGGTCATTTATTGACAACAGACTCATGTATCTGTATTATGAGAAGCTGCTGGCACCTACATGTCTGGGACAGGTCATTTATTGACAACAGACTCATGTCTCTGTATTATGAGAATCTGCTGGCACCTACATGTCTGGGACAGGTCATTTATTGACAACAGACTCATGTATCTGTATTATGAGAATCTGCTGTCACCTACATGTCTGGGACAGGTCATTTATTGACAACAGACTCATGTATCTGTATTATGAGAAGCTGCTGTCACCTACATGTCTGGGACAGGTCATTTATTGACAACAGACTCATGTCTCTGTATTATGAGAATCTGCTGGCACCTACATGTCTGGGACAGGTCATTTATTGACAACAGACTCATGTATCTGTATTATGAGAAGCTGCTGTCACCTACATGTCTGGGACAGGTCATTTATTTGTGTTTGTTCCTGCTCTCACTGTATCAACACAGCTAATTAGTTATGAAGTGTATCTCTAGGGAAGTAATATTTGATATAAATCCGTATTATATATACCTTACATACAACCCGTAATAAGACTATGAAATTAATATGATCAAAGTCTATCAAAACTGGTATCTTCTCCATAAAGAGGATTATGGTTGAGTTTCAGTAACAGGCTATCAAGAAAGGTATGAGAATGGAGAACTAAAGGAAAGTAGATTTAAATACATTGTAATACAAACGATTCACATAAGCTTAAATTACAATAAATTGTTATAGGCATGATGAGAGAGAGAGAAGTCATAGCCTGAAAAAGCCATGCCCCAAGAGGCCATGGAAGGAGAGAGAAAGAGAGAGAGTGTATTTCACCACAGCAGGTCAGGAACACAAAGAGAAAGACAGAATGAAACACTCCTTTATACCACCTGAGTTGTTTGGGTTCCAAATGTGAGTTGTTGACCAATAGGATTACTTTAAAAGTGACCTTCCAATCAGAAGACAACAGAAGCTCTGCTTGACAGAGATGTGACAGAATGGGGAATGGTGAGATAATGCAGCATTCCTAAGACAACACACAGGAAGTCATTGCATACAGTGTAGAGAGTCAGTTCAGGGAGGAAGCATCATTGATCATCGGGTATATTACATTTCCACCAGAGAAGAGAGACATGTGGGTACCAGTAAGCACATCTGGTCAGAGGAGAGAGAGGGAGGGGGGAGGGGGAGTCATAGTGACTGTGGTAACTGTTATTCTGATCTCTCTCTCCGTGCAGGATAAAGTAACAGAGGAGAGGGTCCAGAGGCTGAAGCAGAAGTTCATGTCAGCCTATGATGTCACCGCAGACGGACGCCTGCAGATCCAGGAGGTAACGTCAACAGATGCATAGGAACCTATAGCTATAACAATCTGAGATACAGATGGATAGGGAAACCTATAGCTATAACAATCTGAGATACAGATGGATAGGGAAACCTATAGCTATAACAATCTGAGATACAGATGGATAGGGAAACCTATAGCTATAACAATCTGAGATACAGATGGATAGGAAACCTATAGCTATAACAATCTGAGATACAGATGGATAGGGAAACCTATAGCTATAACAATCTGAGATACAGATGGATAGGAAACCTATAGCTATAACAATCTGAGATACAGATGGATAGGAACCCTATAGCTGTAACAATCTGAGATACAGATGGATAGGAATCCTATAGCTATAACAATCTGAGATACAGCCAACAGATGGATAGGGAACCCTATAGCTATAACAATCTAAGATACAGATGGATAGGGAACCCTATAGCTATAACAATCTGAGATACAGATGGATAGGGAAACCTATAGCTATAACAATCTGAGATACAGATGGATAGGGAAACCTATAGCTATAACAATCTGAGATACAGCCAACAGATGGATAGGGAACCTATAGCTATAACAATCTGAGATACAGATGGATAGGGAACCCTATAGCTATAACAATCTGCGATACAGATGGATAGGAAACCCTATAGCTATAACAATCTGCGATACAGATGGATAGGGAAACCCTATAGCTATAACAATCTGAGATACAGATGGATAGGAACCCTATAGCTATAACAATCTAAGATACAGATGGATAGGGAAACCTATCAAATCAAATCAAATGTATTTATATAGCCCTTCGTACATCAGCTGATATCTCAAAGTGCTGTACAGAAACCCAGCCTAAAACCCCAAACAGCAAGCAATGCATGTGAAAGAAGCACGGTGGCTAGGAAAAACTCCCTAGGAAAAACTCCCTAGAAAGGCCAAAAACCTAGGAAGAAACCTAGAGAGGAACCAGGCTATGAGGGGTGGCCAGTCCTCTTCTGGCTGTGCCGGGTGGATATTATAACAGAACATGGTCAAGATGTTAAAATGTTCATAAATGACCAGCATGGTAAAATAATAATAATCATAGTAGTTGTCGAGGGTGCAACAAGCACGTCCGGTGAACAGGTCAGGGTTCCATAGCCGCAGGCAGAACAGTTGAAACTGGAGCAGCAGCACGGCCAGGTGGACTGGGGATAGCAAGGAGTCATCATGCCAGGTAGTCCTGAGGCATGGTCCTAGGGCTCAGGTCCTCCGAGAGAAAGAAAGAAAGAGAGAAAGAGAGAATTAGAGAGAGCATGTTTAAATACACACAGGACACCGGATAAGACAAGAGAAATACTCCAGATGTAACAGACTGACCCTAGCCCCCCGACACATAAACTACTGCAGCATAAATACTGGAGGCTGAGACAGGAGGGATCAGGAGACACTGTGGCCCCATCCGATGAAACCCCCGGACAGGGCCAAACAGGCAGGATATAACCCCACCCACTTTGCCAAAGCACAGCCCCCACACCACTAGAGGGATATCTCCAACCACCAACTTACCGTCCTAAGAGAAGGCCGAGTATAGCCCACAAAGATCTCCGCCACGGCACAACCCAAGGGGGGGGCGCCAACCCAGACAGGAAGACCACGTCAGTGACTCAGCCCACTCAAGTGACGCACCCCTCCCATGGACGGCATGGAAGAACACCAGTACGCCAGTGACTCAGCCCCTGTAAAAAGGTTAGAGGCAGAGAATCCCAGTGGAGAGAGGGGAACCGGCAAGGCAGAGACAGCAAGGGCGGTTCGTTGCTCCAGCCTTTCCGTTCACCTTCACACTCCTGGGCCAGACTATACTTAATCATAGGACCTACTGAAGAGCTACTATAGCTATAACAATCTGAGATACAGATGGATAGGGAAACCTATAGCTATAACAATCGGAGATACAGATGGATAGGGAAACCTATAGCTATAACAATCTGAGATACAGTTGGATAGGGAAACCTATAGCTATAACAATCTGAGATACAGATGGATAGGGAAACCTATAGCTATAACAATCTGAGATACAGATGGATAGGGAACCCTATAGCTATAACAATCTGAGATACAGATGGATAGGGAAACCTATAGCTATAACAATCTGAGATACAGATGGATAGGGAAACCTATAGCTATAACAATCTGAGATACAGATGGATAGGGAACCCTATAGCTATAACAATCTGAGATACAGCCAACAGATGGATAGGAACCTATAGCTATAACAATCTGAGATACAGATGGATAGGAGCCCTATAGCTATAACAATCTGAGATACAGATGGATAGGAGCCCTATAGCTATAACAATCTGAGATACAGATGGATAGGGAAACCTATAGCTATAACAATCTGAGATACAGATGGATAGGGAACCCTATAGCTTTAACAATCTGAGATACAGATGGATAGGGAAACCTATAGCTATAACAATCTGAGATACAGATGGATAGGAAACCTATAGCTATAACAATCTGAGATACAGATGGATAGGGAAACCTATAGCTATAACAATCTGAGATACAGATGGATAGGAAACCTATAGCTATAACAATCTGCGATACAGATGGATAGGAAACCTATAGCTATAACAATCTGAGATACAGATGGATAGGAACCCTATAGCTGTAACAATCTGAGATACAGATGGATAGGGAAACCTATAGCTATAACAATCTGAGATACAGCCAACAGATGGATAGGAACCTATAGCTATAACAATCTGAGATACAGATGGATAGGGAAACCTATAGCTATAACAATCTGAGATACAGATGGATAGGGAAACCTATAGCTATAACAATCTGAGATACAGATGGATAGGGAAACCTATAGCTATAACAATCTGAGATACAGATGGATAGGGAAACCTATAGCTATAACAATCTGAGATACAGCCAACAGATGGATAGGAACCTATAGCTATAACAATCTGAGATACAGATGGATAGGGAAACCTATAGCTATAACAATCTGAGATACAGATGGATAGGAAACCTATAGCTATAACAATCTGCGATACAGCCAAGAGAACATCTCTGAGAGACATGAGTGACACAAGCTGACAAATAGCACAGTAACCTCAAGAGAGAGAGAGAGAAAAATGCTTTCATCCACTTTCAAAAGAAGACCAATTCATTTGACCACAAATCTCAAAGGCTTCCAGCATTTATAAGTGGGGGAAATGATCAATATATTTGTGTGGTTTCTGTGGGACGTTTTACTGTATATGGGAGTGGTCACTCACAGTAAACGCTCTCTCAGCCATCTGAAGATGACAGACAAGCCACACCGTCTCTTTGTGTGGTTGATGTGGAGAGCGCAGCGCTAGCAGCTAAGGGCGATGAAACCATTTCACTAATGGGATGAACAGTATACCGTTTGTAGAGATGGAGTGATAGGCACTTGTTTTAATTGTCAAAAGCACGATTCAGCATATATGACAGCCAATTGCATGACCAGATTCATTACACATGAACCAGCAGGAATCAATGACTGGTGCCACCTTTTTTCTCAGAGTTCTTGTTGGACAGTATTTTTGGTGCACAGTGCTGCAGTAGTAACCTACAACTGGTCTGTTTTCTCATGGTCTTTCCTCTCTCTCTCTCTCTCTCTCTCTCTCTCTCTCTCTCTCTCTCTATCTCTCTCTCGCTCTCTCTCTATCTCTCTCTCGCTCTCTCTCTCTCTCTCTCTGTATCTCTCTCTCTCTGTATCTCTCTCTCTCTCTGTATCTCTCTCTCTCTCTGTATCTCTCTCTCACTCTCTCTCACTCTCTCTGTCTCTCTCACTCTCTCTTTCTCTCTCTCTTTCTCTCTGTCTCTCACTCCCTCTCTCTCTCTCTCTCTCTCTCTCTCTTTCTCTCTCTCTGTCTCTCTCTCTCTTTCTCTCTGTCTCTCTCTCTCTCTTTCTCCCACTCTCTCTCTCTCTCTCTCTCTCTCCGCAATGTTGATCAGCTCCCAATGTAATCCCCTAATGCAGTGCTAATATAATTAGTACTAAGAGGGGACTGCACAAGATCCCGTTGGGCACTCAGCACAGTTAGATCTGGATGCCTGCCAGGTCCACAATTAGTGGGTCTGATGAATTGCTGCCACGTCACTGGCATCGTACTTCACTGACATCATACTTCACTGGCATCGTACTTCACTGGCATCATACATCACGGTCTCTCTGGGAAAAAGGTGCAGCTTCAGTGATTCAGTTAGAGAGGGGTGAATCAACAGTTAGAGAGGGGTGAATCAACAGTTAGAGAGGGGTGAATCAACAGTTAGAGAGGGGTGAATCAACAGTTAGAGAGGGGTGAATCAACAGTTAGAGAGGGGTGAATCAACAGTTAGAGAGGGGTGAATCAACAGTTAGAGAGGGGTGAATCAACAGTTAGAGAGGGGTGAATCAACAGTTAGAGAGGGGTGAATCAACAGTTAGAGACGCTGACTCTGGGCTGGTTGTATGGGAGGTCAGCTGGGTTGGGAGAGAGACTCTTAAGGATGGCTTCTCTCTCTTCTTACTCCCACGGATATCTTGCTGATAACTGTGGTGCAATTATCATGATATACAGTTGAATGCATTTTAGTTGAATTCACGTATTGTAAGTGACTCTGGATAAGAGCATCTGCTAAATGTTCATGTGTATTTGGTTGTGTTGCAGTTGGCCATGATGATCCTGCCACAGGATGAGAACTTCCTCCTGGTGTTCCGCAGGGAAGCCCCTCTGGACAACAGTGTAGACTTTATGAAGGTAAGAAGCCCCTCTGGACAACAGTGTAGACTTTATGAAGGTAAGAAGCCCCTCTGGACAACAGTGTAGACTTTATGAAGGTGAGAAGCCCCTCTGGACAACAGTGTAGACTTTATGAAGGTAAGAAGCCCCTCTGGACAACAGTGTAGACTTTATGAAGGTAAGAAGCCCCTCTGGACAACAGTGTAGACTTTATGAAGGTAAGAAGCCCCTCTGGACAACAGTGTAGACTTTATGAAGGTAAGAAGCCCCTCTGGACAACAGTGTAGACTTTATGAAGGTAAGAAGCCCCTCTGGACAACAGTGTAGACTTTATGAAGGTGAGAAGCCCCTCTGGACAACAGTGTAGACTTTATGAAGGTAAGAAGCCCCTCTGGACAACAGTGTAGACTTTATGAAGGTGAGAAGCCCCTCTGGACAACAGTGTAGACTTTATGAAGGTAAGAAGCCCCTCTGGACAACAGTGTAGACTTTATGAAGGTAAGAAGCCCCTCTGGACAACAGTGTAGACTTTATGAAGGTAAGAAGCCCCTCTGGACAACAGTGTAGACTTTATGAAGGTAAGAAGCCCCTCTGGACAACAGTGTAGACTTTATGAAGGTGAGAAGCCCCTCTGGACAACAGTGTAGACTTTATGAAGGTAAGAAGCCCCTCTGGACAACAGTGTAGACTTTATGAAGGTAAGAAGCCCCTCTGGACAACAGTGTAGACTTTATGAAGGTGAGAAGCCCCTCTGGACAACAGTGTAGACTTTTTGAAGGTGAGAAGCCCCTCTGGACAACAGTGTAGACTTGATGAAGGTGAGAAGCCCCTCTGGACAACAGTGTAGACTTTATGAAGGTAAGAAGCCCCTCTGGACAACAGTGTAGACTTTATGAAGGTAAGAAGCCCCTCTGGACAACAGTGTAGACTTTATGAAGGTAAGAAGCCCCTCTGGACAACAGTGTAGACTTTATGAAGGTGAGAAGCCCCTCTGGACAACAGTGTAGACTTTATGAAGGTAAGAAGCCCCTCTGGACAACAGTGTAGACTTTATGAAGGTAAGAAGCCCCTCTGGACAACAGTGTAGACTTTATGAAGGTAAGAAGCCCTTCTGGACAGTAGTGTAGACTTTATGAAGGTGAGAAGCCCCTCTGGACAACAGTGTAGACTTTATGAAGGTAAGAAGCCCCTCTGGACAACAGTGTAGACTTTATGAAGGTAAGAAGCCCCTCTGGACAACAGTGTAGACTTTATGAAGGTGAGAAGCCCCTCTGGACAATAGTGTAGATTTTATGAAGGTGAGAAGCCCCTCTGGACAACAGTGTAGACTTTATGAAGGTAAGAAGCCCCTCTGGACAACAGTGTAGACTTTATGAAGGTAAGAAGCCCCTCTGGACAACAGTGTAGACTTTATGAAGGTGAGAAGCCCCTCTGGACAACAGTGTAGACTTTATGAAGGTGAGAAGCCCCTCTGGACAACAATGTAGACTTTATGAAGGTGAGAAGCCCCTCTGGACAACAGTGTAGACTTTATGAAGGTGAGAAGCCCCTCTGGACAACAGTGTAGACTTTATGAAGGTGAGAAGCCCCTCTGGACAATAGTGTAGACTTTATGAAGCTGGAATGGTCTGTGTGGTGATCTGTTGGAGTGGTCTGAGTGGTGATCTGGTCTGAGTGGTGATCTGTTGGAATGGTCTGAGTGGTGATCTGTTGGAATGGTCTGAGTGGTGATCTGTTGGGTGGTGATCTGTTGGAATGGTCTGAGTGGTGATCTGTTGGAATGGTCTGAGTGGTGATCTGTTGGAATGGTCTGAGTGGTGATCTGTTGGAATGGTCTGAATGGTGATCTGTTGGAATGGTCTGTGTGGTGATCTGTTGGAATGGTCTGAGTGGTGATCTGTTGGAATGGTCTGAGTGGTGATCTGTTGGAATGGTCTGTGTGGTGATCTGTTGGAATGGTCTGAGTGGTGATCTGTTGGAATGGTCTGTGTGGTGATCTGTTGGAATGGTCTGTGTGGTGATCTGTTGGAATGGTCTGAGTGGTGATCTGTTGGAATGGTCTGTGTGGTGATCTGTTGGAATGGTCTGTGTGGTGATCTGTTGGAGTGGTCTGTGTGGTGATCTGTTGGAGTGGTCTGAGTGGTGATCTGGTCTGAGTGGTGATCTGGTCTGAGTGGTGATCTGTTGGAATGGTCTGAGTGGTGATCTGTTGGAATGGTCTGAGTGGTGATCTGTTGGAATGGTCTGAGTGGTGATCTGTTGGAATGGTCTGAGTGGTGATCTGTTGGAATGGTCTGAGTGGTGATCTGTTGGAATGGTCTGAGTGGTGATCTGGTGGAATGGTCTGAGTGGTGATCTGTTGGAATGGTCTGTGTGGTGATCTGTTGGAATGGTCTGAGTGGTGATCTGTTGGAATGGTCTGTGGTGATCTGTTGGAATGGTCTGAGTGGTGATCTGTTGGAATGGTCTGTGTGGTGATCTGTTGGAATGGTCTGTGTGGTGATCTGTTGGAGTGGTCTGTGTGGTGATCTGTTGGAGTGGTCTGAGTGGTGATCTGGTCTGAGTGGTGATCTGGTCTGAGTGGTGATCTGTTGGAATGGTCTGAGTGGTGATCTGTTGGAATGGTCTGCGTGGTGATCTGTTGGAATGGTCTGCGTGGTGATCTGTTGGAGTGGTCTGAGTGGTGATCTGGTCTGAGTGGTGATCTGTTGGAATGGTCTGAGTGGTGATCTGTTGGAATGGTCTGTGTGGTGATCCGTTGGAATGGTCTGAGTGGTGATCTGTTGGAGTGGTCTGAGTGGTGATCCGTTGGAATGGTCTGAGTGGTGATCCGTTGGAATGGTCTGTGTGGTGATCTGTTGGAATGGTCTGAGTGGTGATCTGTTGGAATGGTCTGTGTGGTGATCTGTTGGAATGGTCTGAGTGGTGATCTGTTGGAATGGTCTGTGTGGTGATCTGTTGGAGTGGTCTGAGTGGTG
This sequence comes from Salmo salar, assembly GCF_965601325.2. Lineage (NCBI taxonomy): Eukaryota > Metazoa > Chordata > Actinopteri > Salmoniformes > Salmonidae > Salmo > Salmo salar. The sequence goes on from NC_138295.1 coordinate 91,241,970, forward strand.
ATCCGTTGGAATGGTCTGAGTGGTGATCCGTTGGAATGGTCTGAGTGGTGATCTGTTGGAATGGTCTGAGTGGTGATCCGTGCACCTGCCAGATCTGTAGAACCAAATACGTGAGATGTAAGTTGTAATTTATGGAAATAATGTTCGCAGTTCCTTTTTCTATGTGAACTCCATTTGTTGTGTGTGGCTATCACAGTAACTCTGAAGACAAATCACTCAGCATCACCTCACCTGGATAAGCAACCTAATGCTTACTAAGGGTCATTGATGGCAGCTGGTATTTGTATTTACAGCAGTAGTAACTGATTGTCCTTCTTGTCTCTGTAGATCTGGAGAAAGTATGACGCTGACAGCAGTGGATACATATCAGCTGTGGAGCTGAAGGTAATGTTGTTTAACTCCACTCCTACACACAGAAGGTAATGTTGTCTAACTCCACTCCTACACACAGAAGGTAATGTTGTTTAACTCCACTCCTACACACAGAAGGTAATGTGGTTTAACTCCACTCCTACACACAGAAGGTAATGTTGTTTAACTCCACTCCTACACACAGAAGGTAATGTTGTTTAACTCCACTCCTACACACAGAAGGTAATGTTGTTTAACTCCACTCCTACACACAGAAGGTAATGTGGTTTAACTCCACTCCTACACACAGAAGGTAATGTTGTCTAACTCCACTCCTACACACAGAAGGTAATGTTGTTTAACTCCACTCCTACACACAGAAGGTAATGTTGTTTAACTCCACTCCTACACACAGAAGGTAATGTTGTCTAACTCCACTCCTACACACAGAAGGTAATGTTGTTTAACTCCACTCCTACACACAGAAGGTAATGTTGTCTAACTCCACTCCTACACACAGAACGTAATGTCTTTATATTTATCAAACCATGTTAGATCTGATTTCAGTGAATCAGGAAATTAAACAATATTGCCCTTTTTATTGCTTCTCTCCTTCTTTGTAAACAGGGTTTCCTGAAGGACTTGTTCCAGCAGCACGGGAAGGCTGTGTCCTCCAGCAAACTGGAGGAGTACACAGACGCAATGGTAAAACAAGTCTCCTAGCCCTTTCCTGTAGTCAAATGACCAAATCGCCCCCTAGTGGCCTCATTGGTGAAATGTTATTAATACTTTTATAATAATATGATAATAATAATTAATAAATACTATTTCAAAACAAACACTGAAAATGTGTTCTTCTTGGTTCCTGGAGGTACTAAAGATATCCTCTTGGTTCCCGGAGGAACATAGGGCCTGTACTAAAGATATCCTCTTGGTTCCTGGAGGAACATAGGGCCTGTACTAAAGATATCCTCTTGGTTCCTGGAGGAACATAGGGCCTGTACTAAAGATATCCTCTTGGTTCCTGTTGCCATTCTTGGGATGCTTCCTTTCCCGTTTGGCCATGACACTCAGTCTTTATAGTCTCTTACCCACTGATTTACAATCTCTCTCTCCAGTGTGTGTAAAATAAGATAACTCAAGCACTACGTCTAATCAACCTAATGCAGTCATCAGTCTCTAATCAACCTAATGCAGTCATCAGTCTCTAATCAATCTAATGCAGTCATCAGTCTCTAGAACCATTAATGCAGTCATCAGTCTCTAGAACCATTAATGCAGTCATCAGTCTCTAGAACCATTAATGCAGTCATCAGTCTCTAATCAACCTAATGCAGTCATCAGTCTCTAATCAATCTAATGCAGTCATCAGTCTCTAGAACCATTAATGCAGTCATCAGTCTCTAGAACCATTAATGCAGTCATCAGTCTCTAGAACCATTAATGCAGTCATCAGTCTCTAATCAACCTAATGCAGTCATCAGTCTCTAATCAACCTAATGCAGTCATCAGTCTCTAATCAATCTAATGCAGTCATCAGTCTCTAGAACCATTAATGCAGTCATCAGTCTCTAGAACCATTAATGCAGTCATCAGTCTCTAATCAACCGAATGCAGTCATCAGTCTCTAATCAATCTAATGCAGTCATCAGTCTCTAGAACCATTAATGCAGTCATCAGTCTCTAGAACCATTAATGCAGTCATCAGTCTCTAGAACCATTAACGCAGTTATCAGTCTCTAGAACCATTAATGCAGTCATCAGTCTCTAGAACCATTAATGCAGTCATCAGTCTCTAGAACCATTAACGCAGTCATCAGTCTCTAGAACCATTAATGCAGTCATTAGTCTCTAATCAACCTAATGCAGTCATCAGTCTCTAGAACCATTAATGCGGTCATCAGTCTCTAATCAACCTAATGCAGTCATCAGTCTCTAGAACCATTAATGCGGTCATCAGTCTCTAGAACCATTAATGCAGCCATCAGTCTCTAATCAACCTAATGCAGTCATCAGTCTCTAATCAACCGAATGCAGTCATCAGACTCTAATCAACCTAATGCAGTCATCAGTCTCTAGAACCATTAATGCAGTCATCAGTCTCTAGAACCATTAATGCAGCCATCAGTCTCTAATCAACCTAATGCAGCCATCAGTCTCTAATCAACCTAATGCAGTCATCAGTCTCTAGAACCATTAATGCAGTCATCAGTCTCTAGAACCATTAATGCAGTCATCAGTCTCTAGAACCATTAATGCAGTCATCAGTCTCTAGAACCATTAATGCAGTCATCAGTCTCTAGAACCATTAATGCAGTCATCAGTCTCTAATCAATCTAATGCAGTCATCAGTCTCTAATCAATCTAATGCAGTCATCAGTCTCTAATCAACCTAATGCAGTCATCAGTCTCTAGAACCATTAATGCAGTCATCAGTCTCTAGAACCATTAATGCAGTCATCAGTCTCTAATCAATCTAATGCAGTCATCAGTCTCTAATCAATCTAATGCAGTCATCAGTCTCGAATCAATCTAATGCAGTCATCAGTCTCTAATCAACCTAATGCAGTCATCAGTCTCTAGAACCATTAATGCAGTCATCAGTCTCTAGAACCATTAATGCAGTTATCAGTCTCTAGAACCATTAATGCAGTCATCAGTCTCTAATCAATCTAATGCAGTCATCAGTCTCTAATCAATCTAATGCAGTCATCAGTCTCTAATCAATCTAATGCAGTCATCAGTCTCTAATCAACCTAATGCAGTCATCAGTCTCTAATCAATCTAATGCAGTCATCAGTCTCTAGAACCATTAATGCAGTCATCAGTCTCTAGAACCATTAATGCAGTCATCAGTCTCTAGAACCATTAATGCAGTCATCAGTCTCTAATCAACCTAATGCAGTCATCAGTCTCTAGAACCATTAATGCAGTCATCAGTCTCAAGAACCATTAATGCAGTCATCAGTCTCTAATCAATCTAATGCAGTCATCAGTCTCTAGAACCATTAATGCAGTCATCAGTCTCTAGAACCATTAATGCAGTCATCAGTCTCTAGAACCGTTAATGCAGTCATCAGTCTCTAATCAACCTAATGCAGTCATCAGTCTCTAATCAATCTAATGCAGTCATCAGTCTCTAGAACCATTAATGCAGTCATCAGTCTCTAGAACCATTAATGCAGTCATCAGTCTCTAATCAACCGAATGCAGTCATCAGTCTCTAATCAATCTAATGCAGTCATCAGTCTCTAGAACCATTAATGCAGTCATCAGTCTCTAGAACCATTAATGCAGTCATCAGTCTCTAGAACCATTAACGCAGTTATCAGTCTCTAGAACCATTAATGCAGTCATCAGTCTCTAGAACCATTAATGCAGTCATCAGTCTCTAGAACCATTAACGCAGTCATCAGTCTCTAGAACCATTAATGCAGTCATTAGTCTCTAATCAACCTAATGCAGTCATCAGTCTCTAGAACCATTAATGCGGTCATCAGTCTCTAATCAACCTAATGCAGCCATCAGTCTCTAGAACCATTAATGCGGTCATCAGTCTCTAGAACCATTAATGCAGCCATCAGTCTCTAATCAACCTAATGCAGCCATCAGTCTCTAATCAACCCAATGCAGTCATCAGTCTCTAATCAACCTAATGCAGTCATCAGTCTCTAGAACCATTATTGCAGTCATCAGTCTCTAGAACCATTAATGCAGCCATCAGTCTCTAATCAACCTAATGCAGTCATCAGTCTCTAATCAACCTAATGCAGTCATCAGTCTCTAGAACCATTAATGCAGTCATCAGTCTCTAGAACCATTAATGCAGCCATCAGTCTCTAGAACCATTAATGCAGTCATCAGTCTCTAGAACCATTAATGCAGTCATCAGTCTCTAATCAATCTAATGCAGTCATCAGTCTCTAATCAATCTAATGCAGTCATCAGTCTCTAATCAATCTAATGCAGTCATCAGTCTCTAATCAACCTAATGCAGTCATCAGTCTCTAGAACCATTAATGCAGTCATCAGTCTCTAGAACCATTAATGCAGTCATCAGTCTCTAATCAATCTAATGCAGTCATCAGTCTCTAATCAATCTAATGCAGTCATCAGTCTCGAATCAATCTAATGCAGTCATCAGTCTCTAATCAACCTAATGCAGTCATCAGTCTCTAGAACCATTAATGCAGTCATCAGTCTCTAGAACCATTAATGCAGTCATCAGTCTCTAGAACCATTAATGCAGTCATCAGTCTCTAATCAATCTAATGCAGTCATCAGTCTCTAATCAATCTAATGCAGTCATCTGTCTCTAATCAATCTAATGCAGTCATCAGTCTCTAATCAACCTAATGCAGTCATCACTCTCTAATCAATCTAATGCAGTCATCAGTCTCTAGAACCATTAATGCAGTCATCAGTCTCTAGAACCATTAATGCAGTCATCAGTCTCTAGAACCATTAATGCAGTCATCAGTCTCTAATCAACCTAATGCAGTCATCAGTCTCTAGAACCATTAATGCAGTCATCAGTCTCAAGAACCATTAATGCAGTCATCAGTCTCTAATCAATCTAATGCAGTCATCAGTCTCTAGAACCATTAATGCAGTCATCAGTCTCTAGAACCATTAATGCAGTCATCAGTCTCTAGAACCGTTAATGCAGTCATCAGTCTCTAATCAACCTAATGCAGTCATCAGTCTCTAATCAATCTAATGCAGTCATCAGTCTCAAATCAATCTAATGCAGTCATCAGTCTCTAATCAACCTAATGCAGTCATCAGTCTCTAGAACCATTAATGCAGTCATCAGTCTCTAGAACCATTAATGCAGTCATCAGTCTCTAGAACCATTAATGCAGTCATCAGTCTCTAATCAACCTAATGCAGTCATCAGTCTCTAGAACCATTAATGCAGTCATCAGTCTCTAATCAACCTAATGCAGTCATCAGTCTCTAATCAATCTAATGCAGTCATCAGTCTCTAGAACCATTAATGCAGTCATCAGTCTCTAATCAACCTAATGCAGTCATCAGTCTCTAGAACCATTAATGCAGTCATCAGTCTCTAGAACCATTACTGCAGTCATCAGTCTCTAGAACCATTAATGCAGTCATCAGTCTCTAGAACCATTAATGCAGTCATCAGTCTCTAGAACCATTAATGCAGTCATCAGTCTCTAATCAACCTAATGCAGTCATCAGTCTCTAATCAACCTAATGCAGTCATCAGTCTCTAGAAACATTAATGCAGTCAACAGTCTCTAGAACCATTAATGCAGTCATCAGTCTCTAATCAAATTAATGCAGTCATCAGTCTCTAATCAACCTAATGCAGTCATCAGTCTCTAGTACCATTCATGCAGTCATCAGTCTCTAGAACCATTAATGCAGTCATCAGTCTCTAATCAATCTAATGCAGTCATCAGTCTCTAATCAACCTAATGCAGTCATCAGTCTCTAATCAACCTAATGCAGTCATCAGTCTCTAATCAACCTAATGCAGTCATCAGTCTCTAATCAATCTAATGCAGTCATCAGTCTCTAATCAATCTAATGCAGTCATCAGTCTCTAGAACCATTAATGCAGTCATCAGTCTCTAGAACCATTAATGCAGTCATCAGTCTCTAATCAACCTAATGCATTCATCAGTCTCTAATCAACCTAATGCAGTCATCAGTCTCTAGAACCATTAATGCAGTCATCAGTCTCTAGAACCATTAATGCAGTCATCAGTCTCTAATCAACCTAATGCAGTCATCAGTCTCTAATCAACCTAATGCAGTCATCAGTCTCTAGAACCATTAATGCAGTCATCAGTCTCTAGAACCATTAATGCAGTCATCAGTCTCTAGAACCATTACTGCAGTCATCAGTCTCTAGAACCATTAATGCAGTCATCAGTCTCTAATCAATCTAATGCAGTCATCAGTCTCTAATCAACCTAATGCAGTCATCAGTCTCTAATCAACCTAATGCAGTCATCAGTCTCTAATCAATCTAATGCAGTCATCAGTCTCTAATCAATCTAATGCAATCATCAGTCTCTAGAACCATTAATGCAGTCATCAGTCTCTAATCAACCTAATGCAGTCATCAGTCTCTAATCAATCTAATGCAGTCATCAGTCTCTAATCAATCTAATGCAATCATCAGTCTCTAGAACCATTAATGCAGTCATCAGTCTCTAATCAACCTAATGCAGTCATCAGTCTCTAATCAATCTAATGCAGTCATCAGTCTCTAGAACCATTAATGCAGTCATCAGTCTCTAATCAACCTAATGCAGTCATCAGTCTCTAGAACCATTAATGCAGTCATCAGTCTCTAGAACCATTAATGCAGTCATCGTTCTCTAGAACCATTAATGCAGTCAAAAGTCTCTAATCAACCTAATGCAGTCATCAGTCTCTAGAACCATTAATGCAGTCATCAGTCTCTAGAACCATTAATGCAGTCATCAGTCTCTAGAACCATTAATGCAGTCATCAGTCTCTAATCAACCTAATGCAGTCATCAGTCTCTAATCAATCTAATGCAGTCATCAGTCTCTAATCAATCTAATGCAGTCATCAGTCTCTAATCAATCTAATGCAGTCATCAGTCTCTAGATCCATTAATGCAGCCATCAGTCTCTAATCAATCTAATGCAGTCATCAGTCTCTAGAACCATTAATGCAGTCATCAGTCTCTAATCAACCTAATGCAGTCATCAGTCTCTAGAACCATTAATGCAGTCATCAGTCTCTAGAACCATTAATGCAGTCATCAGTCTCTAGAACCATTAATGCAGTCATCAGTCTCTAATCAACCTAATGCAGTCATCAGTCTCTAGAACCATTAATGCAGTCATCAGTCTCTAGAACCATTAATGCAGTCATCAGTCTCTAGAACCATTAATGCAGTCATCAGTCTCTAATCAACCTAATGCAGTCATCAGTCTCTAGAACCATTAATGCAGTCATCAGTCTCTAATCAATCTAATGCAGTCATCAGTCTCTAATCAACCTAATGCAGTCATCAGTCTCTAATCAATCTAATGCAGTCATCAGTCTCTAATCAACCTAATGCAGTCATCAGTCTCTAGAACCATTAATGCAGTCATCAGTCTCTAGAACCATTAATGCAGTCATCAGTCTCTAGAACCATTAATGCAGTCATCAGTCTCTAGAACCATTAATGCAGTCATCAGTCTCTAGAACCATTAATGCAGTCATCAGTCTCTAGAACCATTAATGCAGTCATCAGTCTCTAATCAATCTAATGCAGTCATCAGTCTCTAATCAACCTAATGCAGTCATCAGTCTCTAATCAATCTAATGCAGTCATCAGTCTCTAGAACCATTAATGCAGTCATCAGTCTCTAGAACCATTAATGCAGTCATCAGTCTCTAGAACCATTAATGCAGTCATTAGTCTCTAATCAACCTAATGCAGTCATCAGTCTCTAGAACCATTAATGTAGTCATCAGTCTCAAGAACCATTAATGCAGTCATCAGTCTCTAATCAATCTAATGCAGTCATCAGTCTCTAGAACCATTAATGCAGTCATCAGTCTCTAGAACCATTAATGCAGTCATCAGTCTCTAGTACCGTTAATGCAGTCATCAGTCTCTAATCAACCTAATGCAGTCATCAGTCTCTAATCAATCTAATGCAGTCATCAGTCTCTAATCAATCTAATGCAGTCATCAGTCTCTAATCAACCTAATGCAGTCATCAGTCTCTAGAACCATTAATGCAGTCATCAGTCTCTAGAACCATTAATGCAGTCATCAGTCTCTAGAACCATTAATGCAGTCATCAGTCTCTAGAACCATTAATGCAGTCATCAGTCTCTAGAACCATTAATGCAGTCATCAGTCTCTAATCAATCTAATGCAGTCATCAGTCTCTAATCAATCTAATGCAGTCATCAGTCTCTAATCAATCTAATGCAGTCATCAGTCTCTAATCAACCTAATGCAGTCATCAGTCTCTAGAACCATTAATGCAGTCATCAGTCTCTAGAACCATTAATGCAGTCATCAGTCTCTAATCAATCTAATGCAGTCATCAGTCTCTAATCAATCTAATGCAGTCATCAGTCTCGAATCAATCTAATGCAGTCATCAGTCTCTAATCAACCTAATGCAGTCATCAGTCTCTAGAACCATTAATGCAGTCATCAGTCTCTAGAACCATTAATGCAGCCATCAGTCTCTAATCAACCTAATGCAGTCATCAGTCTCTAATCAACCTAATGCAGTCATCAGTCTCTAGAACCATTAATGCAGTCATCAGTCTCTAGAACCATTAATGCATCCATCAGTCTCTAGAACCATTAATGCAGTCATCAGTCTCTAGAACCATTAATGCAGTCATCAGTCTCTAATCAATCTAATGCAGTCATCAGTCTCTAATCAATCTAATGCAGTCATCAGTCTCTAATCAATCTAATGCAGTCATCAGTCTCTAATCAACCTAATGCAGTCATCAGTCTCTAGAACCATTAATGCAGTCATCAGTCTCTAGAACCATTAATGCAGTCATCAGTCTCTAATCAATCTAATGCAGTCATCAGTCTCTAATCAATCTAATGCAGTCATCAGTCTCGAATCAATCTAATGCAGTCATCAGTCTCTAATCAACCTAATGCAGTCATCAGTCTCTAGAACCATTAATGCAGTCATCAGTCTCTAGAACCATTAATGCAGTCATCAGTCTCTAGAACCATTAATGCAGTCATCAGTCTCTAATCAATCTAATGCAGTCATCAGTCTCTAATCAATCTAATGCAGTCATCTGTCTCTAATCAATCTAATGCAGTCATCAGTCTCTAATCAACCTAATGCAGTCATCACTCTCTAATCAATCTAATGCAGTCATCAGTCTCTAGAACCATTAATGCAGTCATCAGTCTCTAGAACCATTAATGCAGTCATCAGTCTCTAGAACCATTAATGCAGTCATCAGTCTCTAATCAACCTAATGCAGTCATCAGTCTCTAGAACCATTAATGCAGTCATCAGTCTCAAGAACCATTAATGCAGTCATCAGTCTCTAATCAATCTAATGCAGTCATCAGTCTCTAGAACCATTAATGCAGTCATCAGTCTCTAGAACCATTAATGCAGTCATCAGTCTCTAGAACCGTTAATGCAGTCATCAGTCTCTAATCAACCTAATGCAGTCATCAGTCTCTAATCAATCTAATGCAGTCATCAGTCTCAAATCAATCTAATGCAGTCATCAGTCTCTAATCAACCTAATGCAGTCATCAGTCTCTAGAACCATTAATGCAGTCATCAGTCTCTAGAACCATTAATGCAGTCATCAGTCTCTAGAACCATTAATGCAGTCATCAGTCTCTAATCAACCTAATGCAGTCATCAGTCTCTAGAACCATTAATGCAGTCATCAGTCTCTAATCAACCTAATGCAGTCATCAGTCTCTAATCAATCTAATGCAGTCATCAGTCTCTAGAACCATTAATGCAGTCATCAGTCTCTAATCAACCTAATGCAGTCATCAGTCTCTAGAACCATTAATGCAGTCATCAGTCTCTAGAACCATTACTGCAGTCATCAGTCTCTAGAACCATTAATGCAGTCATCAGTCTCTAGAACCATTAATGCAGTCATCAGTCTCTAGAACCATTAATGCAGTCATCAGTCTCTAATCAACCTAATGCAGTCATTAGTCTCTAATCAACCTAATGCAGTCATCAGTCTCTAGAAACATTAATGCAGTCAACAGTCTCTAGAACCATTAATGCAGTCATCAGTCTCTAATCAAATTAATGCAGTCATCAGTCTCTAATCAACCTAATGCAGTCATCAGTCTCTAGTACCATTCATGCAGTCATCAGTCTCTAGAACCATTAATGCAGTCATCAGTCTCTAATCAATCTAATGCAGTCATCAGTCTCTAATCAACCTAATGCAGTCATCAGTCTCTAATCAACCTAATGCAGTCATCAGTCTCTAATCAACCTAATGCAGTCATCAGTCTCTAATCAATCTAATGCAGTCATCAGTCTCTAATCAATCTAATGCAGTCATCAGTCTCTAGAACCATTAATGCAGTCATCAGTCTCTAGAACCATTAATGCAGTCATCAGTCTCTAATCAACCTAATGCATTCATCAGTCTCTAATCAACCTAATGCAGTCATCAGTCTCTAGAACCATTAATGCAGTCATCAGTCTCTAGAACCATTAATGCAGTCATCAGTCTCTAATCAACCTAATGCAGTCATCAGTCTCTAATCAACCTAATGCAGTCATCAGTCTCTAGAACCATTAATGCAGTCATCAGTCTCTAGAACCATTAATGCAGTCATCAGTCTCTAGAACCATTACTGCAGTCATCAGTCTCTAGAACCATTAATGCAGTCATCAGTCTCTAATCAATCTAATGCAGTCATCAGTCTCTAATCAACCTAATGCAGTCATCAGTCTCTAATCAACCTAATGCAGTCATCAGTCTCTAATCAATCTAATGCAGTCATCAGTCTCTAATCAATCTAATGCAATCATCAGTCTCTAGAACCATTAATGCAGTCATCAGTCTCTAATCAACCTAATGCAGTCATCAGTCTCTAATCAATCTAATGCAGTCATCAGTCTCTAATCAATCTAATGCAATCATCAGTCTCTAGAACCATTAATGCAGTCATCAGTCTCTAATCAACCTAATGCAGTCATCAGTCTCTAATCAATCTAATGCAGTCATCAGTCTCTAGAACCATTAATGCAGTCATCAGTCTCTAATCAACCTAATGCAGTCATCAGTCTCTAGAACCATTAATGCAGTCATCAGTCTCTAGAACCATTAATGCAGTCATCGTTCTCTAGAACCATTAATGCAGTCAAAAGTCTCTAATCAACCTAATGCAGTCATCAGTCTCTAGAACCATTAATGCAGTCATCAGTCTCTAGAACCATTAATGCAGTCATCAGTCTCTAGAACCATTAATGCAGTCATCAGTCTCTAATCAACCTAATGCAGTCATCAGTCTCTAATCAATCTAATGCAGTCATCAGTCTCTAATCAATCTAATGCAGTCATCAGTCTCTAATCAATCTAATGCAGTCATCAGTCTCTAGATCCATTAATGCAGCCATCAGTCTCTAATCAATCTAATGCAGTCATCAGTCTCTAGAACCATTAATGCAGTCATCAGTCTCTAATCAACCTAATGCAGTCATCAGTCTCTAGAACCATTAATGCAGTCATCAGTCTCTAGAACCATTAATGCAGTCATCAGTCTCTAGAACCATTAATGCAGTCATCAGTCTCTAATCAACCTAATGCAGTCATCAGTCTCTAGAACCATTAATGCAGTCATCAGTCTCTAGAACCATTAATGCAGTCATCAGTCTCTAGAACCATTAATGCAGTCATCAGTCTCTAATCAACCTAATGCAGTCATCAGTCTCTAGAACCATTAATGCAGTCATCAGTCTCTAATCAATCTAATGCAGTCATCAGTCTCTAATCAACCTAATGCAGTCATCAGTCTCTAATCAATCTAATGCAGTCATCAGTCTCTAATCAACCTAATGCAGTCATCAGTCTCTAGAACCATTAATGCAGTCATCAGTCTCTAGAACCATTAATGCAGTCATCAGTCTCTAGAACCATTAATGCAGTCATCAGTCTCTAGAACCATTAATGCAGTCATCAGTCTCTAGAACCATTAATGCAGTCATCAGTCTCTAGAACCATTAATGCAGTCATCAGTCTCTAATCAATCTAATGCAGTCATCAGTCTCTAATCAACCTAATGCAGTCATCAGTCTCTAATCAATCTAATGCAGTCATCAGTCTCTAGAACCATTAATGCAGTCATCAGTCTCTAGAACCATTAATGCAGTCATCAGTCTCTAGAACCATTAATGCAGTCATTAGTCTCTAATCAACCTAATGCAGTCATCAGTCTCTAGAACCATTAATGTAGTCATCAGTCTCAAGAACCATTAATGCAGTCATCAGTCTCTAATCAATCTAATGCAGTCATCAGTCTCTAGAACCATTAATGCAGTCATCAGTCTCTAGAACCATTAATGCAGTCATCAGTCTCTAGTACCGTTAATGCAGTCATCAGTCTCTAATCAACCTAATGCAGTCATCAGTCTCTAATCAATCTAATGCAGTCATCAGTCTCTAATCAATCTAATGCAGTCATCAGTCTCTAATCAACCTAATGCAGTCATCAGTCTCTAGAACCATTAATGCAGTCATCAGTCTCTAGAACCATTAATGCAGTCATCAGTCTCTAGAACCATTAATGCAGTCATCAGTCTCTAGAACCATTAATGCAGTCATCAGTCTCTAGAACCATTAATGCAGTCATCAGTCTCTAATCAATCTAATGCAGTCATCAGTCTCTAATCAATCTAATGCAGTCATCAGTCTCTAATCAATCTAATGCAGTCATCAGTCTCTAATCAACCTAATGCAGTCATCAGTCTCTAGAACCATTAATGCAGTCATCAGTCTCTAGAACCATTAATGCAGTCATCAGTCTCTAATCAATCTAATGCAGTCATCAGTCTCTAATCAATCTAATGCAGTCATCAGTCTCGAATCAATCTAATGCAGTCATCAGTCTCTAATCAACCTAATGCAGTCATCAGTCTCTAGAACCATTAATGCAGTCATCAGTCTCTAGAACCATTAATGCAGTCATCAGTCTCTAGAACCATTAATGCAGTCATCAGTCTCTAATCAATCTAATGCAGTCATCAGTCTCTAATCAATCTAATGCAGTCATCTGTCTCTAATCAATCTAATGCAGTCATCAGTCTCTAATCAACCTAATGCAGTCATCACTCTCTAATCAATCTAATGCAGTCATCAGTCTCTAGAACCATTAATGCAGTCATCAGTCTCTAGAACCATTAATGCAGTCATCAGTCTCTAGAACCATTAATGCAGTCATCAGTCTCTAATCAACCTAATGCAGTCATCAGTCTCTAGAACCATTAATGCAGTCATCAGTCTCAAGAACCATTAATGCAGTCATCAGTCTCTAATCAATCTAATGCAGTCATCAGTCTCTAGAACCATTAATGCAGTCATCAGTCTCTAGAACCATTAATGCAGTCATCAGTCTCTAGAACCGTTAATGCAGTCATCAGTCTCTAATCAACCTAATGCAGTCATCAGTCTCTAATCAATCTAATGCAGTCATCAGTCTCTAATCAATCTAATGCAGTCATCAGTCTCTAATCAACCTAATGCAGTCATCAGTCTCTAGAACCATTAATGCAGTCATCAGTCTCTAGAACCATTAATGCAGTCATCAGTCTCTAGAACCATTAATGCAGTCATCAGTCTCTAGAACCATTAATGCAGTCATCAGTCTCTAATCAACCTAATGCAGTCATCAGTCTCTAGAACCATTAATGCAGTCATCAGTCTCTAATCAACCTAATGCAGTCATCAGTCTCTAATCAATCTAATGCAGTCATCAGTCTCTAGAACCATTAATGCAGTCATCAGTCTCTAATCAACCTAATGCAGTCATCAGTCTCTAGAACCATTAATGCAGTCATCAGTCTCTAGAACCATTACTGCAGTCATCAGTCTCTAGAACCATTAATGCAGTAATCAGTCTCTAGAACCATTAATGCAGTCATCAGTCTCTAATCAACCTAATGCAGTCATCAGTCTCTAATCAACCTAATGCAGTCATCAGTCTCTAGAAACATTAATGCAGTCAACAGTCTCTAGAACCATTAATGCAGTCATCAGTCTCTAATCAAATTAATGCAGTCATCAGTCTCTAATCAACCTAATGCAGTCATCAGTCTCTAGTACCATTCATGCAGTCATCACTCTCTAGAACCATTAATGCAGTCATCAGTCTCTAATCAATCTAATGCAGTCATCAGTCTCTAATCAACCTAATGCAGTCATCAGTCTCTAATCAACCTAATGCAGTCATCAGTCTCTAATCAACCTAATGCAGTCATCAGTCTCTAATCAATCTAATGCAGTCATCAGTCTCTAATCAATCTAATGCAGTCATCAGTCTCTAGAACCATTAATGCAGTCATCAGTCTCTAGAACCATTAATGCAGTCATCAGTCTCTAATCAACCTAATGCATTCATCAGTCTCTAATCAACCTAATGCAGTCATCAGTCTCTAGAACCATTAATGCAGTCATCAGTCTCTAGAACCATTAATGCAGTCATCAGTCTCTAATCAACCTAATGCAGTCATCAGTCTCTAGAACCATTAATGCAGTCATCAGTCTCTAGAACCATTAATGCAGTCATCAGTCTCTAGAACCATTACTGCAGTCATCAGTCTCTAATCAATCTAATGCAGTCATCAGTCTCTAGAACCATTAATGCAGTCATCAGTCTCTAGAACCATTAATGCAGTCATCAGTCTCTAGTACCGTTAATGCAGTCATCAGTCTCTAATCAACCTAATGCAGTCATCAGTCTCTAATCAATCTAATGCAGTCATCAGTCTCTAATCAATCTAATGCAGTCATCAGTCTCTAATCAACCTAATGCAGTCATCAGTCTCTAGAACCATTAATGCAGTCATCAGTCTCTAGAACCATTAATGCAGTCATCAGTCTCTAGAACCATTAATGCAGTCATCAGTCTCTAGAACCATTAATGCAGTCATCAGTCTCTAATCAATCTAATGCAGTCATCAGTCTCTAATCAATCTAATGCAGTCATCAGTCTCTAATCAATCTAATGCAGTCATCAGTCTCTAATCAACCTAATGCAGTCATCAGTCTCTAGAACCATTAATGCAGTCATCAGTCTCTAGAACCATTAATGCAGTCATCAGTCTCTAATCAATCTAATGCAGTCATCAGTCTCTAATCAATCTAATGCAGTCATCAGTCTCGAATCAATCTAATGCAGTCATCAGTCTCTAATCAACCTAATGCAGTCATCAGTCTCTAGAACCATTAATGCAGTCATCAGTCTCTAGAACCATTAATGCAGTCATCAGTCTCTAGAACCATTAATGCAGTCATCAGTCTCTAATCAATCTAATGCAGTCATCAGTCTCTAATCAATCTAATGCAGTCATCTGTCTCTAATCAATCTAATGCAGTCATCAGTCTCTAATCAACCTAATGCAGTCATCACTCTCTAATCAATCTAATGCAGTCATCAGTCTCTAGAACCATTAATGCAGTCATCAGTCTCTAGAACCATTAATGCAGTCATCAGTCTCTAGAACCATTAATGCAGTCATCAGTCTCTAATCAACCTAATGCAGTCATCAGTCTCTAGAACCATTAATGCAGTCATCAGTCTCAAGAACCATTAATGCAGTCATCAGTCTCTAATCAATCTAATGCAGTCATCAGTCTCTAGAACCATTAATGCAGTCATCAGTCTCTAGAACCATTAATGCAGTCATCAGTCTCTAGAACCGTTAATGCAGTCATCAGTCTCTAATCAACCTAATGCAGTCATCAGTCTCTAATCAATCTAATGCAGTCATCAGTCTCTAATCAATCTAATGCAGTCATCAGTCTCTAATCAACCTAATGCAGTCATCAGTCTCTAGAACCATTAATGCAGTCATCAGTCTCTAGAACCATTAATGCAGTCATCAGTCTCTAGAACCATTAATGCAGTCATCAGTCTCTAGAACCATTAATGCAGTCATCAGTCTCTAATCAACCTAATGCAGTCATCAGTCTCTAGAACCATTAATGCAGTCATCAGTCTCTAATCAACCTAATGCAGTCATCAGTCTCTAATCAATCTAATGCAGTCATCAGTCTCTAGAACCATTAATGCAGTCATCAGTCTCTAATCAACCTAATGCAGTCATCAGTCTCTAGAACCATTAATGCAGTCATCAGTCTCTAGAACCATTACTGGAGTCATCAGTCTCTAGAACCATTAATGCAGTCATCAGTCTCTAGAACCATTAATGCAGTCATCAGTCTCTAATCACCCTAATGCAGTCATCAGTCTCTAATCAACCTAATGCAGTCATCAGTCTCTAGAAACATTAATGCAGTCAACAGTCTCTAGAACCATTAATGCAGTCATCAGTCTCTAATCAAATTAATGCAGTCATCAGTCTCTAATCAACCTAATGCAGTCATCAGTCTCTAGTACCATTCATGCAGTCATCAGTCTCTAGAACCATTAATGCAGTCATCAGTCTCTAGAACCATTAATGCAGTCATCAGTCTCTAATCAACCTAATGCAGTCATCAGTCTCTAATCAACCTAATGCAGTCATCAGTCTCTAGAAACATTAATGCAGTCAACAGTCTCTAGAACCATTAATGCAGTCATCAGTCTCTAATCAAATTAATGCAGTCATCAGTCTCTAATCAACCTAATGCAGTCATCAGTCTCTAGTACCATTCATGCAGTCATCACTCTCTAGAACCATTAATGCAGTCATCAGTCTCTAATCAATCTAATGCAGTCATCAGTCTCTAATCAACCTAATGCAGTCATCAGTCTCTAATCAACCTAATGCAGTCATCAGTCTCTAATCAACCTAATGCAGTCATCAGTCTCTAATCAATCTAATGCAGTCATCAGTCTCTAATCAATCTAATGCAGTCATCAGTCTCTAGAACCATTAATGCAGTCATCAGTCTCTAGAACCATTAATGCAGTCATCAGTCTCTAATCAACCTAATGCATTCATCAGTCTCTAATCAACCTAATGCAGTCATCAGTCTCTAGAACCATTAATGCAGTCATCAGTCTCTAGAACCATTAATGCAGTCATCAGTCTCTAATCAACCTAATGCAGTCATCAGTCTCTAGAACCATTAAAGCAGTCATCAGTCTCTAGAACCATTAATGCAGTCATCAGTCTCTAGAACCATTACTGCAGTCATCAGTCTCTAATCAATCTAATGCAGTCATCAGTCTCTAGAACCATTAATGCAGTCATCAGTCTCTAGAACCATTAATGCAGTCATCAGTCTCTAGTACCGTTAATGCAGTCATCAGTCTCTAATCAACCTAATGCAGTCATCAGTCTCTAATCAATCTAATGCAGTCATCAGTCTCTAATCAATCTAATGCAGTCATCAGTCTCTAATCAACCTAATGCAGTCATCAGTCTCTAGAACCATTAATGCAGTCATCAGTCTCTAGAACCATTAATGCAGTCATCAGTCTCTAGAACCATTAATGCAGTCATCAGTCTCTAGAACCATTAATGCAGTCATCAGTCTCTAGAACCATTAATGCAGTCATCAGTCTCTAATCAATCTAATGCAGTCATCAGTCTCTAATCAATCTAATGCAGTCATCAGTCTCTAATCAATCTAATGCAGTCATCAGTCTCTAATCACCCTAATGCAGTCATCAGTCTCTAATCAACCTAATGCAGTCATCAGTCTCTAGAAACATTAATGCAGTCAACAGTCTCTAGAACCATTAATGCAGTCATCAGTCTCTAATCAAATTAATGCAGTCATCAGTCTCTAATCAACCTAATGCAGTCATCAGTCTCTAGTACCATTCATGCAGTCATCAGTCTCTAGAACCATTAATGCAGTCATCAGTCTCTAGAACCATTAATGCAGTCATCAGTCTCTAATCAACCTAATGCAGTCATCAGTCTCTAATCAACCTAATGCAGTCATCAGTCTCTAGAAACATTAATGCAGTCAACAGTCTCTAGAACCATTAATGCAGTCATCAGTCTCTAATCAAATTAATGCAGTCATCAGTCTCTAATCAACCTAATGCAGTCATCAGTCTCTAGTACCATTCATGCAGTCATCACTCTCTAGAACCATTAATGCAGTCATCAGTCTCTAATCAATCTAATGCAGTCATCAGTCTCTAATCAACCTAATGCAGTCATCAGTCTCTAATCAACCTAATGCAGTCATCAGTCTCTAATCAACCTAATGCAGTCATCAGTCTCTAATCAATCTAATGCAGTCATCAGTCTCTAATCAATCTAATGCAGTCATCAGTCTCTAGAACCATTAATGCAGTCATCAGTCTCTAGAACCATTAATGCAGTCATCAGTCTCTAATCAACCTAATGCATTCATCAGTCTCTAATCAACCTAATGCAGTCATCAGTCTCTAGAACCATTAATGCAGTCATCAGTCTCTAGAACCATTAATGCAGTCATCAGTCTCTAATCAACCTAATGCAGTCATCAGTCTCTAGAACCATTAAAGCAGTCATCAGTCTCTAGAACCATTAATGCAGTCATCAGTCTCTAGAACCATTACTGCAGTCATCAGTCTCTAATCAATCTAATGCAGTCATCAGTCTCTAGAACCATTAATGCAGTCATCAGTCTCTAGAACCATTAATGCAGTCATCAGTCTCTAGTACCGTTAATGCAGTCATCAGTCTCTAATCAACCTAATGCAGTCATCAGTCTCTAATCAATCTAATGCAGTCATCAGTCTCTAATCAATCTAATGCAGTCATCAGTCTCTAATCAACCTAATGCAGTCATCAGTCTCTAGAACCATTAATGCAGTCATCAGTCTCTAGAACCATTAATGCAGTCATCAGTCTCTAGAACCATTAATGCAGTCATCAGTCTCTAGAACCATTAATGCAGTCATCAGTCTCTAGAACCATTAATGCAGTCATCAGTCTCTAATCAATCTAATGCAGTCATCAGTCTCTAATCAATCTAATGCAGTCATCAGTCTCTAATCAATCTAATGCAGTCATCAGTCTCTAATCAACCTAATGCAGTCATCAGTCTCTAGAACCATTAATGCAGTCATCAGTCTCTAGAACCATTAATGCAGTCATCAGTCTCTAATCAATCTAATGCAGTCATCAGTCTCTAATCAATCTAATGCAGTCATCAGTCTCGAATCAATCTAATGCAGTCATCAGTCTCTAGAAACATTAATGCAGTCATCAGTCTCTAGAACCATTAATGCAGTCATCAGTCTCTAATCAACCTAATGCAGTCATCAGTCTCTAGAACCATTAAAGCAGTCATCAGTCTCTAGAACCATTAATGCAGTCATCAGTCTCTAGAACCATTACTGCAGTCATCAGTCTCTAATCAATCTAATGCAGTCATCAGTCTCTAGAACCATTAATGCAGTCATCAGTCTCTAGAACCATTAATGCAGTCATCAGTCTCTAGTACCGTTAATGCAGTCATCAGTCTCTAATCAACCTAATGCAGTCATCAGTCTCTAATCAATCTAATGCAGTCATCAGTCTCTAATCAATCTAATGCAGTCATCAGTCTCTAATCAACCTAATGCAGTCATCAGTCTCTAGAACCATTAATGCAGTCATCAGTCTCTAGAACCATTAATGCAGTCATCAGTCTCTAGAACCATTAATGCAGTCATCAGTCTCTAGAACCATTAATGCAGTCATCAGTCTCTAATCAATCTAATGCAGTCATCAGTCTCTAATCAATCTAATGCAGTCATCAGTCTCTAATCAATCTAATGCAGTCATCAGTCTCTAATCAACCTAATGCAGTCATCAGTCTCTAGAACCATTAATGCAGTCATCAGTCTCTAGAACCATTAATGCAGTCATCAGTCTCTAATCAATCTAATGCAGTCATCAGTCTCTAATCAATCTAATGCAGTCATCAGTCTCGAATCAATCTAATGCAGTCATCAGTCTCTAGAAACATTAATGCAGTCAACAGTCTCTAGAACCATTAATGCAGTCATCAGTCTCTAATCAAATTAATGCAGTCATCAGTCTCTAATCAACCTAATGCAGTCATCAGTCTCTAGTACCATTCATGCAGTCATCAGTCTCTAGAACCATTAATGCAGTCATCAGTCTCTAGAACCATTAATGCAGTCATCAGTCTCTAATCAACCTAATGCAGTCATCAGTCTCTAATCAACCTAATGCAGTCATCAGTCTCTAGAAACATTAATGCAGTCAACAGTCTCTAGAACCATTAATGCAGTCATCAGTCTCTAATCAAATTAATGCAGTCATCAGTCTCTAATCAACCTAATGCAGTCATCAGTCTCTAGTACCATTCATGCAGTCATCACTCTCTAGAACCATTAATGCAGTCATCAGTCTCTAATCAATCTAATGCAGTCATCAGTCTCTAATCAACCTAATGCAGTCATCAGTCTCTAATCAACCTAATGCAGTCATCAGTCTCTAATCAACCTAATGCAGTCATCAGTCTCTAATCAATCTAATGCAGTCATCAGTCTCTAATCAATCTAATGCAGTCATCAGTCTCTAGAACCATTAATGCAGTCATCAGTCTCTAGAACCATTAATGCAGTCATCAGTCTCTAATCAACCTAATGCATTCATCAGTCTCTAATCAACCTAATGCAGTCATCAGTCTCTAGAACCATTAATGCAGTCATCAGTCTCTAGAACCATTAATGCAGTCATCAGTCTCTAATCAACCTAATGCAGTCATCAGTCTCTAGAACCATTAAAGCAGTCATCAGTCTCTAGAACCATTAATGCAGTCATCAGTCTCTAGAACCATTACTGCAGTCATCAGTCTCTAATCAATCTAATGCAGTCATCAGTCTCTAGAACCATTAATGCAGTCATCAGTCTCTAGAACCATTAATGCAGTCATCAGTCTCTAGTACCGTTAATGCAGTCATCAGTCTCTAATCAACCTAATGCAGTCATCAGTCTCTAATCAATCTAATGCAGTCATCAGTCTCTAATCAATCTAATGCAGTCATCAGTCTCTAATCAACCTAATGCAGTCATCAGTCTCTAGAACCATTAATGCAGTCATCAGTCTCTAGAACCATTAATGCAGTCATCAGTCTCTAGAACCATTAATGCAGTCATCAGTCTCTAGAACCATTAATGCAGTCATCAGTCTCTAATCAATCTAATGCAGTCATCAGTCTCTAATCAATCTAATGCAGTCATCAGTCTCTAATCAATCTAATGCAGTCATCAGTCTCTAATCAATCTAATGCAGTCATCAGTCTCTAATCAACCTAATGCAGTCATCAGTCTCTAGAACCATTAATGCAGTCATCAGTCTCTAGAACCATTAATGCAGTCATCAGTCTCTAATCAATCTAATGCAGTCATCAGTCTCTAATCAATCTAATGCAGTCATCAGTCTCGAATCAATCTAATGCAGTCATCAGTCTCTAATCAACCTAATGCAGTCATCAGTCTCTAGAACCATTAATGCAGTCATCAGTCTCTAGAACCATTAATGCAGTCATCAGTCTCTAATCAATCTAATGCAGTCATCAGTCTCTAGAACCATTAATGCAGTCATCAGTCTCTAGAACCATTACTGCAGTCATCAGTCTCTAATCAATCTAATGCAGTCATCAGTCTCTAGAACCATTAATGCAGTCATCAGTCTCTAGAACCATTAATGCAGTCATCAGTCTCTAGTACCGTTAATGCAGTCATCAGTCTCTAATCAACCTAATGCAGTCATCAGTCTCTAATCAATCTAATGCAGTCATCAGTCTCTAATCAATCTAATGCAGTCATCAGTCTCTAATCAACCTAATGCAGTCATCAGTCTCTAGAACCATTAATGCAGTCATCAGTCTCTAGAACCATTAATGCAGTCATCAGTCTCTAGAACCATTAATGCAGTCATCAGTCTCTAGAACCATTAATGCAGTCATCAGTCTCTAATCAATCTAATGCAGTCATCAGTCTCTAATCAATCTAATGCAGTCATCAGTCTCTAATCAATCTAATGCAGTCATCAGTCTCTAATCAATCTAATGCAGTCATCAGTCTCTAATCAACCTAATGCAGTCATCAGTCTCTAGAACCATTAATGCAGTCATCAGTCTCTAGAACCATTAATGCAGTCATCAGTCTCTAATCAATCTAATGCAGTCATCAGTCTCTAATCAATCTAATGCAGTCATCAGTCTCGAATCAATCTAATGCAGTCATCAGTCTCTAATCAACCTAATGCAGTCATCAGTCTCTAGAACCATTAATGCAGTCATCAGTCTCTAGAACCATTAATGCAGTCATCAGTCTCTAGAACCATTAATGCAGTCATCAGTCTCTAATCAATCTAATGCAGTCATCAGTCTCTAATCAATCTAATGCAGTCATCTGTCTCTAATCAATCTAATGCAGTCATCAGTCTCTAATCAACCTAATGCAGTCATCACTCTCTAATCAATCTAATGCAGTCATCAGTCTCTAGAACCATTAATGCAGTCATCAGTCTCTAGAACCATTAATGCAGTCATCAGTCTCTAGAACCATTAATGCAGTCATCAGTCTCTAATCAACCTAATGCAGTCATCAGTCTCTAGAACCATTAATGCAGTCATCAGTCTCTAATCAATCTAATGCAGTCATCAGTCTCTAGAACCATTAATGCAGTCATCAGTCTCTAGAACCATTAATGCAGTCATCAGTCTCTAGAACCGTTAATGCAGTCATCAGTCTCTAATCAACCTAATGCAGTCATCAGTCTCTAATCAATCTAATGCAGTCATCAGTCTCTAATCAATCTAATGCAGTCATCAGTCTCTAATCAACCTAATGCAGTCATCAGTCTCTAGAACCATTAATGCAGTCATCAGTCTCTAGAACCATTAATGCAGTCATCAGTCTCTAGAACCATTAATGCAGTCATCAGTCTCTAGAACCATTAATGCAGTCATCAGTCTCTAATCAACCTAATGCAGTCATCAGTCTCTAGAACCATTAATGCAGTCATCAGTCTCTAATCAACCTAATGCAGTCATCAGTCTCTAATCAATCTAATGCAGTCATCAGTCTCTAGAACCATTAATGCAGTCATCAGTCTCTAATCAACCTAATGCAGTCATCAGTCTCTAGAACCATTAATGCAGTCATCAGTCTCTAGAACCATTACTGCAGTCATCAGTCTCTAGAACCATTAATGCAGTCATCAGTCTCTAGAACCATTAATGCAGTCATCAGTCTCTAATCAACCTAATGCAGTCATCAGTCTCTAATCAACCTAATGCAGTCATCAGTCTCTAGAAACATTAATGCAGTCAACAGTCTCTAGAACCATTAATGCAGTCATCAGTCTCTAATCAAATTAATGCAGTCATCAGTCTCTAATCAACCTAATGCAGTCATCAGTCTCTAGTACCATTCATGCAGTCATCAGTCTCTAGAACCATTAATGCAGTCATCAGTCTCTAATCAATCTAATGCAGTCATCAGTCTCTAATCAACCTAATGCAGTCATCAGTCTCTAATCAACCTAATGCAGTCATCAGTCTCTAATCAACCTAATGCAGTCATCAGTCTCTAATCAATCTAATGCAGTCATCAGTCTCTAATCAATCTAACGCAGTCATCAGTCTCTAGAACCATTAATGCAGTCATCAGTCTCTAGAACCATTAATGCAGTCATCAGTCTCTAATCAACCTAATGCATTCATCAGTCTCTAATCAACCTAATGCAGTCATCAGTCTCTAGAACCATTAATGCAGTCAACAGTCTCTAGAACCATTAATGCAGTCATCAGTCTCCAATCAACCTAATGCAGTCATCAGTCTCTAGAACCATTAATGCAGTCATCAGTCTCTAGAACCATTAATGCAGTCATCAGTCTCTAGAACCATTACTGCAGTCATCAGTCTCTAGAACCATTAATGCAGTCATCAGTCTCTAATCAATCTAATGCAGTCATCAGTCTCTAATCAACCTAATGCAGTCATCAGTCTCTAATCAACCTAATGCAGTCATCAGTCTCTAATCAATCTAATGCAGTCATCAGTCTCTAATCAATCTAATGCAATCATCAGTCTCTAGAACCATTAATGCAGTCATCAGTCTCTAATCAACCTAATGCAGTCATCAGTCTCTAATCAATCTAATGCAGTCATCAGTCTCTAGAACCATTAATGCAGTCATCAGTCTCTAATCAACCTAATGCAGTCATCAGTCTCTAGAACCATTAATGCAGTCATCAGTCTCTAGAACCATTAATGCAGTCATCGTTCTCTAGAACCATTAATGCAGTCAAAAGTCTCTAATCAACCTAATGCAGTCATCAGTCTCTAGAACCATTAATGCAGTCATCAGTCTCTAGAACCATTAATGCAGTCATCAGTCTCTAGAACCATTAATGCAGTCATCAGTCTCTAATCAACCTAATGCAGTCATCAGTCTCTAATCAATCTAATGCAGTCATCAGTCTCTAATCAATCTAATGCAGTCATCAGTCTCTAATCAATCTAATGCAGTCATCAGTCTCTAGATCCATTAATGCAGCCATCAGTCTCTAATCAATCTAATGCAGTCATCAGTCTCTAGAACCATTAATGCAGTCATCAGTCTCTAATCAACCTAATGCAGTCATCAGTCTCTAGAACCATTAATGCAGTTATCAGTCTCTAGAACCATTAATTCAGTCATCAGTCTCTAGAACCATTAATGCAGTCATCAGTCTCTAATCAACCTAATGCAGTCATCAGTCTCTAGAACCATTAATGCAGTCATCAGTCTCTAGAACCATTAATGCAGTCATCAGTCTCTAGAACCATTAATGCAGTCATCAGTCTCTAATCAACCTAATGCAGTCATCAGTCTCTAGAACCATTAATGCAGTCATCAGTCTCTAATCAATCTAATGCAGTCATCAGTCTCTAATCAACCTAATGCAGTCATCAGTCTCTAATCAATCTAATGCAGTCATCAGTCTCTAATCAACCTAATGCAGTCATCAGTCTCTAGAACCATTAATGCAGTCATCAGTCTCTAGAACCATTAATGCAGTCATCAGTCTCTAGAACCATTAATGCAGTCATCAGTCTCTAGAACCATTAATGCAGTCATCAGTCTCTAGAACCATTAATGCAGTCATCAGTCTCTAGAACCATTAATGCAGTCATCAGTCTCTAATCAATCTAATGCAGTCATCAGTCTCTAATCAACCTAATGCAGTCATCAGTCTCTAATCAATCTAATGCAGTCATCAGTCTCTAGAACCATTAATGCAGTCATCAGTCTCTAGAACCATTAATGCAGTCATCAGTCTCTAGAACCATTAATGCAGTCATCAGTCTCTAATCAACCTAATGCAGTCATCAGTCTCTAGAACCATTAATGCAGTCATCAGTCTCAAGAACCATTAATGCAGTCATCAGTCTCTAATCAATCTAATGCAGTCATCAGTCTCTAGAACCATTAATGCAGTCATCAGTCTCTAGAACCATTAATGCAGTCATCAGTCTCTAGAACCGTTAATGCAGTCATCAGTCTCTAATCAACCTAATGCAGTCATCAGTCTCTAATCAATCTAATGCAGTCATCAGTCTCTAATCAATCTAATGCAGTCATCAGTCTCTAATCAACCTAATGCAGTCATCAGTCTCTAGAACCATTAATGCAGTCATCAGTCTCTAGAACCATTAATGCAGTCATCAGTCTCTAGAACCATTAATGCAGTCATCAGTCTCTAGAACCATTAATGCAGTCATCAGTCTCTAATCAACCTAATGCAGTCATCAGTCTCTAGAACCATTAATGCAGTCATCAGTCTCTAATCAACCTAATGCAGTCATCAGTCTCTAGAACCATTAATGCAGTCATCAGTCTCTAGAACCATTACTGCAGTCATCAGTCTCTAGAACCATTACTGCAGTCATCAGTCTCTAGAACCATTAATGCAGTCATCAGTCTCTAGAACCATTAATGCAGTCATCAGTCTCTAGAACCATTAATGCAGTCATCAGTCTCTAATCAACCTAATGCAGTCATCAGTCTCTAATCAATCTAATGCAGTCATCAGTCTCTAATCAATCTAATGCAGTCATCAGTCTCTAATCAATCTAATGCAGTCATCAGTCTCTAATCAACCTAATGCAGTCATCAGTCTCTAGAACCATTAATGCAGTCATCAGTCTCTAGAACCATTAATGCAGTCATCAGTCTCTAATCAAATTAATGCAGTCATCAGTCTCTAATCAACCTAATGCAGTCATCAGTCTCTAGTACCATTCATGCAGTCATCAGTCTCTAGAACCATTAATGCAGTCATCAGTCTCTAATCAATCTAATGCAGTCATCAGTCTCTAATCAACCTAATGCAGTCATCAGTCTCTAATCAACCTAATGCAGTCATCAGTCTCTAATCAACCTAATGCAGTCATCAGTCTCTAATCAATCTAATGCAGTCATCAGTCTCTAATCAATCTAATGCAGTCATCAGTCTCTAATCAACCTAATGCAGTCATCAGTCTCTAGAACCATTAATGCAGTC
This sequence comes from Salmo salar, assembly GCF_965601325.2. Lineage (NCBI taxonomy): Eukaryota > Metazoa > Chordata > Actinopteri > Salmoniformes > Salmonidae > Salmo > Salmo salar. Next base: position 91,268,496 of record NC_138295.1, read on the forward strand.
ATCAGTCTCTAGAACCATTAATGCAGTCATCAGTCTCTAATCAAATTAATGCAGTCATCAGTCTCTAATCAACCTAATGCAGTCATCAGTCTCTAGTACCATTCATGCAGTCATCAGTCTCTAATCAACCTAATGCAGTCATCAGTCTCTAATCAATCTAATGCAGTCATCAGTCTCTAATCAATCTAATGCAGTCATCAGTCTCTAATCAATCTAATGCAGTCATCAGTCTCTAATCAACCTAATGCAGTCATCAGTCTCTAGAACCATTAATGCAGTCATCAGTCTCTAGAACCATTAATGCAGTCATCAGTCTCTAGAACCATTAATGCAGTCATCAGTCTCTAATCAACCTAATGCAGTCATCAGTCTCTAGAACCATTAATGCAGTCATCAGTCTCTAGAACCATTACTGCAGTCATCAGTCTCTAGAACCATTACTGCAGTCATCAGTCTCTAGAACCATTAATGCAGTCATCAGTCTCTAGAACCATTAATGCAGTCATCAGTCTCTAGAACCATTAATGCAGTCATCAGTCTCTAATCAACCTAATGCAGTCATCAGTCTCTAATCAATCTAATGCATTCATCAGTCTCTAATCAATCTAATGCAGTCTTCAGTCTCTAATCAATCTAATGCAGTCATCAGTCTCTAATCAACCTAATGCAGTCATCAGTCTCTAGAACCATTAATGCAGTCATCAGTCTCTAGAACCATTAATGCAGTCATCAGCCTCTAATCAAATTAATGCAGTCATCAGTCTCTAATCAACCTAATGCAGTCATCAGTCTCTAGTACCATTCATGCAGTCATCAGTCTCTAGAACCATTAATGCAGTCATCAGTCTCTAATCAATCTAATGCAGTCATCAGTCTCTAATCAACCTAATGCAGTCATCAGTCTCTAGTACCATTCATGCAGTCATCAGTCTCTAGAACCATTAATGCAGTCATCAGTCTCTAGAACCATTAATGCAGTCATCAGTCTCTAATCAACCTAATGCAGTCATCAGTCTCTAATCAACCTAATGCAGTCATCAGTCTCTAGAAACATTAATGCAGTCAACAGTCTCTAGAACCATTAATGCAGTCATCAGTCTCTAATCAAATTAATGCAGTCATCAGTCTCTAATCAACCTAATGCAGTCATCAGTCTCTAGTACCATTCATGCAGTCATCACTCTCTAGAACCATTAATGCAGTCATCAGTCTCTAATCAATCTAATGCAGTCATCAGTCTCTAATCAACCTAATGCAGTCATCAGTCTCTAATCAACCTAATGCAGTCATCAGTCTCTAATCAACCTAATGCAGTCATCAGTCTCTAATCAATCTAATGCAGTCATCAGTCTCTAATCAATCTAATGCAGTCATCAGTCTCTAGAACCATTAATGCAGTCATCAGTCTCTAGAACCATTAATGCAGTCATCAGTCTCTAATCAACCTAATGCATTCATCAGTCTCTAATCAACCTAATGCAGTCATCAGTCTCTAGAACCATTAATGCAGTCATCAGTCTCTAGAACCATTAATGCAGTCATCAGTCTCTAATCAACCTAATGCAGTCATCAGTCTCTAGAACCATTAAAGCAGTCATCAGTCTCTAGAACCATTAATGCAGTCATCAGTCTCTAGAACCATTACTGCAGTCATCAGTCTCTAATCAATCTAATGCAGTCATCAGTCTCTAGAACCATTAATGCAGTCATCAGTCTCTAGAACCATTAATGCAGTCATCAGTCTCTAATCAATCTAATGCAGTCATCAGTCTCTAATCAATCTAATGCAGTCATCAGTCTCGAATCAATCTAATGCAGTCATCAGTCTCTAATCAACCTAATGCAGTCATCAGTCTCTAGAACCATTAATGCAGTCATCAGTCTCTAGAACCATTAATGCAGTCATCAGTCTCTAATCAATCTAATGCAGTCATCAGTCTCTAGAACCATTAATGCAGTCATCAGTCTCTAGAACCATTACTGCAGTCATCAGTCTCTAATCAATCTAATGCAGTCATCAGTCTCTAGAACCATTAATGCAGTCATCAGTCTCTAGAACCATTAATGCAGTCATCAGTCTCTAGTACCGTTAATGCAGTCATCAGTCTCTAATCAACCTAATGCAGTCATCAGTCTCTAATCAATCTAATGCAGTCATCAGTCTCTAATCAATCTAATGCAGTCATCAGTCTCTAATCAACCTAATGCAGTCATCAGTCTCTAGAACCATTAATGCAGTCATCAGTCTCTAGAACCATTAATGCAGTCATCAGTCTCTAGAACCATTAATGCAGTCATCAGTCTCTAGAACCATTAATGCAGTCATCAGTCTCTAATCAATCTAATGCAGTCATCAGTCTCTAATCAATCTAATGCAGTCATCAGTCTCTAATCAATCTAATGCAGTCATCAGTCTCTAATCAATCTAATGCAGTCATCAGTCTCTAATCAACCTAATGCAGTCATCAGTCTCTAGAACCATTAATGCAGTCATCAGTCTCTAGAACCATTAATGCAGTCATCAGTCTCTAATCAATCTAATGCAGTCATCAGTCTCTAATCAATCTAATGCAGTCATCAGTCTCGAATCAATCTAATGCAGTCATCAGTCTCTAATCAACCTAATGCAGTCATCAGTCTCTAGAACCATTAATGCAGTCATCAGTCTCTAGAACCATTAATGCAGTCATCAGTCTCTAGAACCATTAATGCAGTCATCAGTCTCTAATCAATCTAATGCAGTCATCAGTCTCTAATCAATCTAATGCAGTCATCTGTCTCTAATCAATCTAATGCAGTCATCAGTCTCTAATCAACCTAATGCAGTCATCACTCTCTAATCAATCTAATGCAGTCATCAGTCTCTAGAACCATTAATGCAGTCATCAGTCTCTAGAACCATTAATGCAGTCATCAGTCTCTAGAACCATTAATGCAGTCATCAGTCTCTAATCAACCTAATGCAGTCATCAGTCTCTAGAACCATTAATGCAGTCATCAGTCTCTAATCAATCTAATGCAGTCATCAGTCTCTAGAACCATTAATGCAGTCATCAGTCTCTAGAACCATTAATGCAGTCATCAGTCTCTAGAACCGTTAATGCAGTCATCAGTCTCTAATCAACCTAATGCAGTCATCAGTCTCTAATCAATCTAATGCAGTCATCAGTCTCTAATCAATCTAATGCAGTCATCAGTCTCTAATCAACCTAATGCAGTCATCAGTCTCTAGAACCATTAATGCAGTCATCAGTCTCTAGAACCATTAATGCAGTCATCAGTCTCTAGAACCATTAATGCAGTCATCAGTCTCTAGAACCATTAATGCAGTCATCAGTCTCTAATCAACCTAATGCAGTCATCAGTCTCTAGAACCATTAATGCAGTCATCAGTCTCTAATCAACCTAATGCAGTCATCAGTCTCTAATCAATCTAATGCAGTCATCAGTCTCTAGAACCATTAATGCAGTCATCAGTCTCTAATCAACCTAATGCAGTCATCAGTCTCTAGAACCATTAATGCAGTCATCAGTCTCTAGAACCATTACTGCAGTCATCAGTCTCTAGAACCATTAATGCAGTCATCAGTCTCTAGAACCATTAATGCAGTCATCAGTCTCTAATCAACCTAATGCAGTCATCAGTCTCTAATCAACCTAATGCAGTCATCAGTCTCTAGAAACATTAATGCAGTCAACAGTCTCTAGAACCATTAATGCAGTCATCAGTCTCTAATCAAATTAATGCAGTCATCAGTCTCTAATCAACCTAATGCAGTCATCAGTCTCTAGTACCATTCATGCAGTCATCAGTCTCTAGAACCATTAATGCAGTCATCAGTCTCTAATCAATCTAATGCAGTCATCAGTCTCTAATCAACCTAATGCAGTCATCAGTCTCTAATCAACCTAATGCAGTCATCAGTCTCTAATCAACCTAATGCAGTCATCAGTCTCTAATCAATCTAATGCAGTCATCAGTCTCTAATCAATCTAACGCAGTCATCAGTCTCTAGAACCATTAATGCAGTCATCAGTCTCTAGAACCATTAATGCAGTCATCAGTCTCTAATCAACCTAATGCATTCATCAGTCTCTAATCAACCTAATGCAGTCATCAGTCTCTAGAACCATTAATGCAGTCAACAGTCTCTAGAACCATTAATGCAGTCATCAGTCTCCAATCAACCTAATGCAGTCATCAGTCTCTAGAACCATTAATGCAGTCATCAGTCTCTAGAACCATTAATGCAGTCATCAGTCTCTAGAACCATTACTGCAGTCATCAGTCTCTAGAACCATTAATGCAGTCATCAGTCTCTAATCAATCTAATGCAGTCATCAGTCTCTAATCAACCTAATGCAGTCATCAGTCTCTAATCAACCTAATGCAGTCATCAGTCTCTAATCAATCTAATGCAGTCATCAGTCTCTAATCAATCTAATGCAATCATCAGTCTCTAGAACCATTAATGCAGTCATCAGTCTCTAATCAACCTAATGCAGTCATCAGTCTCTAATCAATCTAATGCAGTCATCAGTCTCTAGAACCATTAATGCAGTCATCAGTCTCTAATCAACCTAATGCAGTCATCAGTCTCTAGAACCATTAATGCAGTCATCAGTCTCTAGAACCATTAATGCAGTCATCGTTCTCTAGAACCATTAATGCAGTCAAAAGTCTCTAATCAACCTAATGCAGTCATCAGTCTCTAGAACCATTAATGCAGTCATCAGTCTCTAGAACCATTAATGCAGTCATCAGTCTCTAGAACCATTAATGCAGTCATCAGTCTCTAATCAACCTAATGCAGTCATCAGTCTCTAATCAATCTAATGCAGTCATCAGTCTCTAATCAATCTAATGCAGTCATCAGTCTCTAATCAATCTAATGCAGTCATCAGTCTCTAGATCCATTAATGCAGCCATCAGTCTCTAATCAATCTAATGCAGTCATCAGTCTCTAGAACCATTAATGCAGTCATCAGTCTCTAATCAACCTAATGCAGTCATCAGTCTCTAGAACCATTAATGCAGTTATCAGTCTCTAGAACCATTAATTCAGTCATCAGTCTCTAGAACCATTAATGCAGTCATCAGTCTCTAATCAACCTAATGCAGTCATCAGTCTCTAGAACCATTAATGCAGTCATCAGTCTCTAGAACCATTAATGCAGTCATCAGTCTCTAGAACCATTAATGCAGTCATCAGTCTCTAATCAACCTAATGCAGTCATCAGTCTCTAGAACCATTAATGCAGTCATCAGTCTCTAATCAATCTAATGCAGTCATCAGTCTCTAATCAACCTAATGCAGTCATCAGTCTCTAATCAATCTAATGCAGTCATCAGTCTCTAATCAACCTAATGCAGTCATCAGTCTCTAGAACCATTAATGCAGTCATCAGTCTCTAGAACCATTAATGCAGTCATCAGTCTCTAGAACCATTAATGCAGTCATCAGTCTCTAGAACCATTAATGCAGTCATCAGTCTCTAGAACCATTAATGCAGTCATCAGTCTCTAGAACCATTAATGCAGTCATCAGTCTCTAATCAATCTAATGCAGTCATCAGTCTCTAATCAACCTAATGCAGTCATCAGTCTCTAATCAATCTAATGCAGTCATCAGTCTCTAGAACCATTAATGCAGTCATCAGTCTCTAGAACCATTAATGCAGTCATCAGTCTCTAGAACCATTAATGCAGTCATCAGTCTCTAATCAACCTAATGCAGTCATCAGTCTCTAGAACCATTAATGCAGTCATCAGTCTCAAGAACCATTAATGCAGTCATCAGTCTCTAATCAATCTAATGCAGTCATCAGTCTCTAGAACCATTAATGCAGTCATCAGTCTCTAGAACCATTAATGCAGTCATCAGTCTCTAGAACCGTTAATGCAGTCATCAGTCTCTAATCAACCTAATGCAGTCATCAGTCTCTAATCAATCTAATGCAGTCATCAGTCTCTAATCAATCTAATGCAGTCATCAGTCTCTAATCAACCTAATGCAGTCATCAGTCTCTAGAACCATTAATGCAGTCATCAGTCTCTAGAACCATTAATGCAGTCATCAGTCTCTAGAACCATTAATGCAGTCATCAGTCTCTAGAACCATTAATGCAGTCATCAGTCTCTAATCAACCTAATGCAGTCATCAGTCTCTAGAACCATTAATGCAGTCATCAGTCTCTAATCAACCTAATGCAGTCATCAGTCTCTAGAACCATTAATGCAGTCATCAGTCTCTAGAACCATTACTGCAGTCATCAGTCTCTAGAACCATTACTGCAGTCATCAGTCTCTAGAACCATTAATGCAGTCATCAGTCTCTAGAACCATTAATGCAGTCATCAGTCTCTAGAACCATTAATGCAGTCATCAGTCTCTAATCAACCTAATGCAGTCATCAGTCTCTAATCAATCTAATGCAGTCATCAGTCTCTAATCAATCTAATGCAGTCATCAGTCTCTAATCAATCTAATGCAGTCATCAGTCTCTAATCAACCTAATGCAGTCATCAGTCTCTAGAACCATTAATGCAGTCATCAGTCTCTAGAACCATTAATGCAGTCATCAGTCTCTAATCAAATTAATGCAGTCATCAGTCTCTAATCAACCTAATGCAGTCATCAGTCTCTAGTACCATTCATGCAGTCATCAGTCTCTAGAACCATTAATGCAGTCATCAGTCTCTAATCAATCTAATGCAGTCATCAGTCTCTAATCAACCTAATGCAGTCATCAGTCTCTAATCAACCTAATGCAGTCATCAGTCTCTAATCAACCTAATGCAGTCATCAGTCTCTAATCAATCTAATGCAGTCATCAGTCTCTAATCAATCTAATGCAGTCATCAGTCTCTAATCAACCTAATGCAGTCATCAGTCTCTAGAACCATTAATGCAGTCATCAGTCTCTAGAACCATTAATGCAGTCATCAGTCTCTAATCAAATTAATGCAGTCATCAGTCTCTAATCAACCTAATGCAGTCATCAGTCTCTAGTACCATTCATGCAGTCATCAGTCTCTAATCAACCTAATGCAGTCATCAGTCTCTAATCAATCTAATGCAGTCATCAGTCTCTAATCAATCTAATGCAGTCATCAGTCTCTAATCAATCTAATGCAGTCATCAGTCTCTAATCAACCTAATGCAGTCATCAGTCTCTAGAACCATTAATGCAGTCATCAGTCTCTAGAACCATTAATGCAGTCATCAGTCTCTAGAACCATTAATGCAGTCATCAGTCTCTAATCAACCTAATGCAGTCATCAGTCTCTAGAACCATTAATGCAGTCATCAGTCTCTAGAACCATTACTGCAGTCATCAGTCTCTAGAACCATTACTGCAGTCATCAGTCTCTAGAACCATTAATGCAGTCATCAGTCTCTAGAACCATTAATGCAGTCATCAGTCTCTAGAACCATTAATGCAGTCATCAGTCTCTAATCAACCTAATGCAGTCATCAGTCTCTAATCAATCTAATGCATTCATCAGTCTCTAATCAATCTAATGCAGTCTTCAGTCTCTAATCAATCTAATGCAGTCATCAGTCTCTAATCAACCTAATGCAGTCATCAGTCTCTAGAACCATTAATGCAGTCATCAGTCTCTAGAACCATTAATGCAGTCATCAGCCTCTAATCAAATTAATGCAGTCATCAGTCTCTAATCAACCTAATGCAGTCATCAGTCTCTAGTACCATTCATGCAGTCATCAGTCTCTAGAACCATTAATGCAGTCATCAGTCTCTAATCAATCTAATGCAGTCATCAGTCTCTAATCAACCTAATGCAGTCATCAGTCTCTAGTACCATTCATGCAGTCATCAGTCTCTAGAACCATTAATGCAGTCATCAGTCTCTAGAACCATTAATGCAGTCATCAGTCTCTAATCAACCTAATGCAGTCATCAGTCTCTAATCAACCTAATGCAGTCATCAGTCTCTAGAAACATTAATGCAGTCAACAGTCTCTAGAACCATTAATGCAGTCATCAGTCTCTAATCAAATTAATGCAGTCATCAGTCTCTAATCAACCTAATGCAGTCATCAGTCTCTAGTACCATTCATGCAGTCATCACTCTCTAGAACCATTAATGCAGTCATCAGTCTCTAATCAATCTAATGCAGTCATCAGTCTCTAATCAACCTAATGCAGTCATCAGTCTCTAATCAACCTAATGCAGTCATCAGTCTCTAATCAACCTAATGCAGTCATCAGTCTCTAATCAATCTAATGCAGTCATCAGTCTCTAATCAATCTAATGCAGTCATCAGTCTCTAGAACCATTAATGCAGTCATCAGTCTCTAGAACCATTAATGCAGTCATCAGTCTCTAATCAACCTAATGCATTCATCAGTCTCTAATCAACCTAATGCAGTCATCAGTCTCTAGAACCATTAATGCAGTCATCAGTCTCTAGAACCATTAATGCAGTCATCAGTCTCTAATCAACCTAATGCAGTCATCAGTCTCTAGAACCATTAAAGCAGTCATCAGTCTCTAGAACCATTAATGCAGTCATCAGTCTCTAGAACCATTACTGCAGTCATCAGTCTCTAATCAATCTAATGCAGTCATCAGTCTCTAGAACCATTAATGCAGTCATCAGTCTCTAGAACCATTAATGCAGTCATCAGTCTCTAGTACCGTTAATGCAGTCATCAGTCTCTAATCAACCTAATGCAGTCATCAGTCTCTAATCAATCTAATGCAGTCATCAGTCTCTAATCAATCTAATGCAGTCATCAGTCTCTAATCAACCTAATGCAGTCATCAGTCTCTAGAACCATTAATGCAGTCATCAGTCTCTAGAACCATTAATGCAGTCATCAGTCTCTAGAACCATTAATGCAGTCATCAGTCTCTAGAACCATTAATGCAGTCATCAGTCTCTAATCAATCTAATGCAGTCATCAGTCTCTAATCAATCTAATGCAGTCATCAGTCTCTAATCAATCTAATGCAGTCATCAGTCTCTAATCAACCTAATGCAGTCATCAGTCTCTAGAACCATTAATGCAGTCATCAGTCTCTAGAACCATTAATGCAGTCATCAGTCTCTAATCAATCTAATGCAGTCATCAGTCTCTAATCAATCTAATGCAGTCATCAGTCTCGAATCAATCTAATGCAGTCATCAGTCTCTAATCAACCTAATGCAGTCATCAGTCTCTAGAACCATTAATGCAGTCATCAGTCTCTAGAACCATTAATGCAGTCATCAGTCTCTAGAACCATTAATGCAGTCATCAGTCTCTAATCAATCTAATGCAGTCATCAGTCTCTAATCAATCTAATGCAGTCATCTGTCTCTAATCAATCTAATGCAGTCATCAGTCTCTAATCAACCTAATGCAGTCATCACTCTCTAATCAATCTAATGCAGTCATCAGTCTCTAGAACCATTAATGCAGTCATCAGTCTCTAGAACCATTAATGCAGTCATCAGTCTCTAGAACCATTAATGCAGTCATCAGTCTCTAATCAACCTAATGCAGTCATCAGTCTCTAGAACCATTAATGCAGTCATCAGTCTCTAATCAATCTAATGCAGTCATCAGTCTCTAGAACCATTAATGCAGTCATCAGTCTCTAGAACCATTAATGCAGTCATCAGTCTCTAGAACCGTTAATGCAGTCATCAGTCTCTAATCAACCTAATGCAGTCATCAGTCTCTAATCAATCTAATGCAGTCATCAGTCTCTAATCAATCTAATGCAGTCATCAGTCTCTAATCAACCTAATGCAGTCATCAGTCTCTAGAACCATTAATGCAGTCATCAGTCTCTAGAACCATTAATGCAGTCATCAGTCTCTAGAACCATTAATGCAGTCATCAGTCTCTAATCAACCTAATGCAGTCATCAGTCTCTAGAACCATTAATGCAGTCATCAGTCTCTAATCAACCTAATGCAGTCATCAGTCTCTAGAACCATTAATGCAGTCATCAGTCTCTAGAACCATTACTGCAGTCATCAGTCTCTAGAACCATTACTGCAGTCATCAGTCTCTAGAACCATTAATGCAGTCATCAGTCTCTAGAACCATTAATGCAGTCATCAGTCTCTAGAACCATTAATGCAGTCATCAGTCTCTAATCAACCTAATGCAGTCATCAGTCTCTAATCAATCTAATGCAGTCATCAGTCTCTAATCAATCTAATGCAGTCATCAGTCTCTAATCAATCTAATGCAGTCATCAGTCTCTAATCAACCTAATGCAGTCATCAGTCTCTAGAACCATTAATGCAGTCATCAGTCTCTAGAACCATTAATGCAGTCATCAGTCTCTAATCAAATTAATGCAGTCATCAGTCTCTAATCAACCTAATGCAGTCATCAGTCTCTAGTACCATTCATGCAGTCATCAGTCTCTAGAACCATTAATGCAGTCATCAGTCTCTAATCAATCTAATGCAGTCATCAGTCTCTAATCAACCTAATGCAGTCATCAGTCTCTAATCAACCTAATGCAGTCATCAGTCTCTAATCAACCTAATGCAGTCATCAGTCTCTAATCAATCTAATGCAGTCATCAGTCTCTAATCAACCTAATGCAGTCATCAGTCTCTAGAACCATTAATGCAGTCATCAGTCTCTAGAACCATTAATGCAGTCATCAGTCTCTAGAACCATTAATGCAGTCATCAGTCTCTAGAACCATTAATGCAGTCATCAGTCTCTAGAACCATTAATGCAGTCATCAGTCTCTAATCAATCTAATGCAGTCATCAGTCTCTAATCAATCTAATGCAGTCATCAGTCTCTAATCAATCTAATGCAGTCATCAGTCTCTAATCAACCTAATGCAGTCATCAGTCTCTAGAACCATTAATGCAGTCATCAGTCTCTAGAACCATTAATGCAGTCATCAGTCTCTAATCAATCTAATGCAGTCATCAGTCTCTAATCAATCTAATGCAGTCATCAGTCTCGAATCAATCTAATGCAGTCATCAGTCTCTAATCAATCTAATGCAGTCATCAGTCTCTAATCAACCTAATGCAGTCATCAGTCTCTAGAACCATTAATGCAGTCATCAGTCTCTAGAACCATTAATGCAGTCATCAGTCTCTAATCAATCTAATGCAGTCATCAGTCTCTAATCAATCTAATGCAGTCATCTGTCTCTAATCAATCTAATGCAGTCATCAGTCTCTAATCAACCTAATGCAGTCATCACTCTCTAATCAATCTAATGCAGTCATCAGTCTCTAGAACCATTAATGCAGTCATCAGTCTCTAGAACCATTAATGCAGTCATCAGTCTCTAGAACCATTAATGCAGTCATCAGTCTCTAATCAACCTAATGCAGTCATCAGTCTCTAGAACCATTAATGCAGTCATCAGTCTCTAATCAATCTAATGCAGTCATCAGTCTCTAGAACCATTAATGCAGTCATCAGTCTCTAGAACCATTAATGCAGTCATCAGTCTCTAGAACCGTTAATGCAGTCATCAGTCTCTAATCAACCTAATGCAGTCATCAGTCTCTAATCAATCTAATGCAGTCATCAGTCTCTAATCAATCTAATGCAGTCATCAGTCTCTAATCAACCTAATGCAGTCATCAGTCTCTAGAACCATTAATGCAGTCATCAGTCTCTAGAACCATTAATGCAGTCATCAGTCTCTAGAACCATTAATGCAGTCATCAGTCTCTAGAACCATTAATGCAGTCATCAGTCTCTAATCAACCTAATGCAGTCATCAGTCTCTAGAACCATTAATGCAGTCATCAGTCTCTAATCAACCTAATGCAGTCATCAGTCTCTAGAACCATTAATGCAGTCATCAGTCTCTAGAACCATTACTGCAGTCATCAGTCTCTAGAACCATTACTGCAGTCATCAGTCTCTAGAACCATTAATGCAGTCATCAGTCTCTAGAACCATTAATGCAGTCATCAGTCTCTAGAACCATTAATGCAGTCATCAGTCTCTAATCAACCTAATGCAGTCATCAGTCTCTAATCAATCTAATGCAGTCATCAGTCTCTAATCAATCTAATGCAGTCATCAGTCTCTAATCAATCTAATGCAGTCATCAGTCTCTAATCAACCTAATGCAGTCATCAGTCTCTAGAACCATTAATGCAGTCATCAGTCTCTAGAACCATTAATGCAGTCATCAGTCTCTAATCAAATTAATGCAGTCATCAGTCTCTAATCAACCTAATGCAGTCATCAGTCTCTAATCAATCTAATGCAGTCATCAGTCTCTAATCAATCTAATGCAGTCATCAGTCTCTAATCAACCTAATGCAGTCATCAGTCTCTAGAACCATTAATGCAGTCATCAGTCTCTAGAACCATTAATGCAGTCATCAGTCTCTAGAACCATTAATGCAGTCATCAGTCTCTAGAACCATTAATGCAGTCATCAGTCTCTAATCAATCTAATGCAGTCATCAGTCTCTAATCAATCTAATGCAGTCATCAGTCTCTAATCAATCTAATGCAGTCATCAGTCTCTAATCAATCTAATGCAGTCATCAGTCTCTAATCAACCTAATGCAGTCATCAGTCTCTAGAACCATTAATGCAGTCATCAGTCTCTAGAACCATTAATGCAGTCATCAGTCTCTAATCAATCTAATGCAGTCATCAGTCTCTAATCAATCTAATGCAGTCATCAGTCTCGAATCAATCTAATGCAGTCATCAGTCTCTAATCAACCTAATGCAGTCATCAGTCTCTAGAACCATTAATGCAGTCATCAGTCTCTAGAACCATTAATGCAGTCATCAGTCTCTAATCAATCTAATGCAGTCATCAGTCTCTAGAACCATTAATGCAGTCATCAGTCTCTAGAACCATTACTGCAGTCATCAGTCTCTAATCAATCTAATGCAGTCATCAGTCTCTAGAACCATTAATGCAGTCATCAGTCTCTAGAACCATTAATGCAGTCATCAGTCTCTAGTACCGTTAATGCAGTCATCAGTCTCTAATCAACCTAATGCAGTCATCAGTCTCTAATCAATCTAATGCAGTCATCAGTCTCTAATCAATCTAATGCAGTCATCAGTCTCTAATCAACCTAATGCAGTCATCAGTCTCTAGAACCATTAATGCAGTCATCAGTCTCTAGAACCATTAATGCAGTCATCAGTCTCTAGAACCATTAATGCAGTCATCAGTCTCTAGAACCATTAATGCAGTCATCAGTCTCTAATCAATCTAATGCAGTCATCAGTCTCTAATCAATCTAATGCAGTCATCAGTCTCTAATCAATCTAATGCAGTCATCAGTCTCTAATCAATCTAATGCAGTCATCAGTCTCTAATCAACCTAATGCAGTCATCAGTCTCTAGAACCATTAATGCAGTCATCAGTCTCTAGAACCATTAATGCAGTCATCAGTCTCTAATCAATCTAATGCAGTCATCAGTCTCTAATCAATCTAATGCAGTCATCAGTCTCGAATCAATCTAATGCAGTCATCAGTCTCTAATCAACCTAATGCAGTCATCAGTCTCTAGAACCATTAATGCAGTCATCAGTCTCTAGAACCATTAATGCAGTCATCAGTCTCTAGAACCATTAATGCAGTCATCAGTCTCTAATCAATCTAATGCAGTCATCAGTCTCTAATCAATCTAATGCAGTCATCTGTCTCTAATCAATCTAATGCAGTCATCAGTCTCTAATCAACCTAATGCAGTCATCACTCTCTAATCAATCTAATGCAGTCATCAGTCTCTAGAACCATTAATGCAGTCATCAGTCTCTAGAACCATTAATGCAGTCATCAGTCTCTAGAACCATTAATGCAGTCATCAGTCTCTAATCAACCTAATGCAGTCATCAGTCTCTAGAACCATTAATGCAGTCATCAGTCTCTAATCAATCTAATGCAGTCATCAGTCTCTAGAACCATTAATGCAGTCATCAGTCTCTAGAACCATTAATGCAGTCATCAGTCTCTAGAACCGTTAATGCAGTCATCAGTCTCTAATCAACCTAATGCAGTCATCAGTCTCTAATCAATCTAATGCAGTCATCAGTCTCTAATCAATCTAATGCAGTCATCAGTCTCTAATCAACCTAATGCAGTCATCAGTCTCTAGAACCATTAATGCAGTCATCAGTCTCTAGAACCATTAATGCAGTCATCAGTCTCTAGAACCATTAATGCAGTCATCAGTCTCTAGAACCATTAATGCAGTCATCAGTCTCTAATCAACCTAATGCAGTCATCAGTCTCTAGAACCATTAATGCAGTCATCAGTCTCTAATCAACCTAATGCAGTCATCAGTCTCTAATCAATCTAATGCAGTCATCAGTCTCTAGAACCATTAATGCAGTCATCAGTCTCTAATCAACCTAATGCAGTCATCAGTCTCTAGAACCATTAATGCAGTCATCAGTCTCTAGAACCATTACTGCAGTCATCAGTCTCTAGAACCATTAATGCAGTCATCAGTCTCTAGAACCATTAATGCAGTCATCAGTCTCTAATCAACCTAATGCAGTCATCAGTCTCTAATCAACCTAATGCAGTCATCAGTCTCTAGAAACATTAATGCAGTCAACAGTCTCTAGAACCATTAATGCAGTCATCAGTCTCTAATCAAATTAATGCAGTCATCAGTCTCTAATCAACCTAATGCAGTCATCAGTCTCTAGTACCATTCATGCAGTCATCAGTCTCTAGAACCATTAATGCAGTCATCAGTCTCTAATCAATCTAATGCAGTCATCAGTCTCTAATCAACCTAATGCAGTCATCAGTCTCTAATCAACCTAATGCAGTCATCAGTCTCTAATCAACCTAATGCAGTCATCAGTCTCTAATCAATCTAATGCAGTCATCAGTCTCTAATCAATCTAACGCAGTCATCAGTCTCTAGAACCATTAATGCAGTCATCAGTCTCTAGAACCATTAATGCAGTCATCAGTCTCTAATCAACCTAATGCATTCATCAGTCTCTAATCAACCTAATGCAGTCATCAGTCTCTAGAACCATTAATGCAGTCAACAGTCTCTAGAACCATTAATGCAGTCATCAGTCTCCAATCAACCTAATGCAGTCATCAGTCTCTAGAACCATTAATGCAGTCATCAGTCTCTAGAACCATTAATGCAGTCATCAGTCTCTAGAACCATTACTGCAGTCATCAGTCTCTAGAACCATTAATGCAGTCATCAGTCTCTAATCAATCTAATGCAGTCATCAGTCTCTAATCAACCTAATGCAGTCATCAGTCTCTAATCAACCTAATGCAGTCATCAGTCTCTAATCAATCTAATGCAGTCATCAGTCTCTAATCAATCTAATGCAATCATCAGTCTCTAGAACCATTAATGCAGTCATCAGTCTCTAATCAACCTAATGCAGTCATCAGTCTCTAATCAATCTAATGCAGTCATCAGTCTCTAGAACCATTAATGCAGTCATCAGTCTCTAATCAACCTAATGCAGTCATCAGTCTCTAGAACCATTAATGCAGTCATCAGTCTCTAGAACCATTAATGCAGTCATCGTTCTCTAGAACCATTAATGCAGTCAAAAGTCTCTAATCAACCTAATGAAGTCATCAGTCTCTAGAACCATTAATGCAGTCATCAGTCTCTAGAACCATTAATGCAGTCATCAGTCTCTAGAACCATTAATGCAGTCATCAGTCTCTAATCAACCTAATGCAGTCATCAGTCTCTAATCAATCTAATGCAGTCATCAGTCTCTAATCAATCTAATGCAGTCATCAGTCTCTAATCAATCTAATGCAGTCATCAGTCTCTAGATCCATTAATGCAGCCATCAGTCTCTAATCAATCTAATGCAGTCATCAGTCTCTAGAACCATTAATGCAGTCATCAGTCTCTAATCAACCTAATGCAGTCATCAGTCTCTAGAACCATTAATGCAGTTATCAGTCTCTAGAACCATTAATTCAGTCATCAGTCTCTAGAACCATTAATGCAGTCATCAGTCTCTAATCAACCTAATGCAGTCATCAGTCTCTAGAACCATTAATGCAGTCATCAGTCTCTAGAACCATTAATGCAGTCATCAGTCTCTAGAACCATTAATGCAGTCATCAGTCTCTAATCAACCTAATGCAGTCATCAGTCTCTAGAACCATTAATGCAGTCATCAGTCTCTAATCAATCTAATGCAGTCATCAGTCTCTAATCAACCTAATGCAGTCATCAGTCTCTAATCAATCTAATGCAGTCATCAGTCTCTAATCAACCTAATGCAGTCATCAGTCTCTAGAACCATTAATGCAGTCATCAGTCTCTAGAACCATTAATGCAGTCATCAGTCTCTAGAACCATTAATGCAGTCATCAGTCTCTAGAACCATTAATGCAGTCATCAGTCTCTAGAACCATTAATGCAGTCATCAGTCTCTAGAACCATTAATGCAGTCATCAGTCTCTAATCAATCTAATGCAGTCATCAGTCTCTAATCAACCTAATGCAGTCATCAGTCTCTAATCAATCTAATGCAGTCATCAGTCTCTAGAACCATTAATGCAGTCATCAGTCTCTAGAACCATTAATGCAGTCATCAGTCTCTAGAACCATTAATGCAGTCATCAGTCTCTAATCAACCTAATGCAGTCATCAGTCTCTAGAACCATTAATGCAGTCATCAGTCTCAAGAACCATTAATGCAGTCATCAGTCTCTAATCAATCTAATGCAGTCATCAGTCTCTAGAACCATTAATGCAGTCATCAGTCTCTAGAACCATTAATGCAGTCATCAGTCTCTAGAACCGTTAATGCAGTCATCAGTCTCTAATCAACCTAATGCAGTCATCAGTCTCTAATCAATCTAATGCAGTCATCAGTCTCTAATCAATCTAATGCAGTCATCAGTCTCTAATCAACCTAATGCAGTCATCAGTCTCTAGAACCATTAATGCAGTCATCAGTCTCTAGAACCATTAATGCAGTCATCAGTCTCTAGAACCATTAATGCAGTCATCAGTCTCTAGAACCATTAATGCAGTCATCAGTCTCTAATCAACCTAATGCAGTCATCAGTCTCTAGAACCATTAATGCAGTCATCAGTCTCTAATCAACCTAATGCAGTCATCAGTCTCTAGAACCATTAATGCAGTCATCAGTCTCTAGAACCATTACTGCAGTCATCAGTCTCTAGAACCATTACTGCAGTCATCAGTCTCTAGAACCATTAATGCAGTCATCAGTCTCTAGAACCATTAATGCAGTCATCAGTCTCTAGAACCATTAATGCAGTCATCAGTCTCTAATCAACCTAATGCAGTCATCAGTCTCTAATCAATCTAATGCAGTCATCAGTCTCTAATCAATCTAATGCAGTCATCAGTCTCTAATCAATCTAATGCAGTCATCAGTCTCTAATCAACCTAATGCAGTCATCAGTCTCTAGAACCATTAATGCAGTCATCAGTCTCTAGAACCATTAATGCAGTCATCAGTCTCTAATCAAATTAATGCAGTCATCAGTCTCTAATCAACCTAATGCAGTCATCAGTCTCTAGTACCATTCATGCAGTCATCAGTCTCTAGAACCATTAATGCAGTCATCAGTCTCTAATCAATCTAATGCAGTCATCAGTCTCTAATCAACCTAATGCAGTCATCAGTCTCTAATCAACCTAATGCAGTCATCAGTCTCTAATCAACCTAATGCAGTCATCAGTCTCTAATCAATCTAATGCAGTCATCAGTCTCTAATCAATCTAATGCAGTCATCAGTCTCTAATCAACCTAATGCAGTCATCAGTCTCTAGAACCATTAATGCAGTCATCAGTCTCTAGAACCATTAATGCAGTCATCAGTCTCTAATCAAATTAATGCAGTCATCAGTCTCTAATCAACCTAATGCAGTCATCAGTCTCTAGTACCATTCATGCAGTCATCAGTCTCTAATCAACCTAATGCAGTCATCAGTCTCTAATCAATCTAATGCAGTCATCAGTCTCTAATCAATCTAATGCAGTCATCAGTCTCTAATCAATCTAATGCAGTCATCAGTCTCTAATCAACCTAATGCAGTCATCAGTCTCTAGAACCATTAATGCAGTCATCAGTCTCTAGAACCATTAATGCAGTCATCAGTCTCTAGAACCATTAATGCAGTCATCAGTCTCTAATCAACCTAATGCAGTCATCAGTCTCTAGAACCATTAATGCAGTCATCAGTCTCTAGAACCATTACTGCAGTCATCAGTCTCTAGAACCATTACTGCAGTCATCAGTCTCTAGAACCATTAATGCAGTCATCAGTCTCTAGAACCATTAATGCAGTCATCAGTCTCTAGAACCATTAATGCAGTCATCAGTCTCTAATCAACCTAATGCAGTCATCAGTCTCTAATCAATCTAATGCATTCATCAGTCTCTAATCAATCTAATGCAGTCTTCAGTCTCTAATCAATCTAATGCAGTCATCAGTCTCTAATCAACCTAATGCAGTCATCAGTCTCTAGAACCATTAATGCAGTCATCAGTCTCTAGAACCATTAATGCAGTCATCAGCCTCTAATCAAATTAATGCAGTCATCAGTCTCTAATCAACCTAATGCAGTCATCAGTCTCTAGTACCATTCATGCAGTCATCAGTCTCTAGAACCATTAATGCAGTCATCAGTCTCTAATCAATCTAATGCAGTCATCAGTCTCTAATCAACCTAATGCAGTCATCAGTCTCTAGTACCATTCATGCAGTCATCAGTCTCTAGAACCATTAATGCAGTCATCAGTCTCTAGAACCATTAATGCAGTCATCAGTCTCTAATCAACCTAATGCAGTCATCAGTCTCTAATCAACCTAATGCAGTCATCAGTCTCTAGAAACATTAATGCAGTCAACAGTCTCTAGAACCATTAATGCAGTCATCAGTCTCTAATCAAATTAATGCAGTCATCAGTCTCTAATCAACCTAATGCAGTCATCAGTCTCTAGTACCATTCATGCAGTCATCACTCTCTAGAACCATTAATGCAGTCATCAGTCTCTAATCAATCTAATGCAGTCATCAGTCTCTAATCAACCTAATGCAGTCATCAGTCTCTAATCAACCTAATGCAGTCATCAGTCTCTAATCAACCTAATGCAGTCATCAGTCTCTAATCAATCTAATGCAGTCATCAGTCTCTAATCAATCTAATGCAGTCATCAGTCTCTAGAACCATTAATGCAGTCATCAGTCTCTAGAACCATTAATGCAGTCATCAGTCTCTAATCAACCTAATGCATTCATCAGTCTCTAATCAACCTAATGCAGTCATCAGTCTCTAGAACCATTAATGCAGTCATCAGTCTCTAGAACCATTAATGCAGTCATCAGTCTCTAATCAACCTAATGCAGTCATCAGTCTCTAGAACCATTAAAGCAGTCATCAGTCTCTAGAACCATTAATGCAGTCATCAGTCTCTAGAACCATTACTGCAGTCATCAGTCTCTAATCAATCTAATGCAGTCATCAGTCTCTAGAACCATTAATGCAGTCATCAGTCTCTAGAACCATTAATGCAGTCATCAGTCTCTAGTACCGTTAATGCAGTCATCAGTCTCTAATCAACCTAATGCAGTCATCAGTCTCTAATCAATCTAATGCAGTCATCAGTCTCTAATCAATCTAATGCAGTCATCAGTCTCTAATCAACCTAATGCAGTCATCAGTCTCTAGAACCATTAATGCAGTCATCAGTCTCTAGAACCATTAATGCAGTCATCAGTCTCTAGAACCATTAATGCAGTCATCAGTCTCTAGAACCATTAATGCAGTCATCAGTCTCTAATCAATCTAATGCAGTCATCAGTCTCTAATCAATCTAATGCAGTCATCAGTCTCTAATCAATCTAATGCAGTCATCAGTCTCTAATCAACCTAATGCAGTCATCAGTCTCTAGAACCATTAATGCAGTCATCAGTCTCTAGAACCATTAATGCAGTCATCAGTCTCTAATCAATCTAATGCAGTCATCAGTCTCTAATCAATCTAATGCAGTCATCAGTCTCGAATCAATCTAATGCAGTCATCAGTCTCTAATCAACCTAATGCAGTCATCAGTCTCTAGAACCATTAATGCAGTCATCAGTCTCTAGAACCATTAATGCAGTCATCAGTCTCTAGAACCATTAATGCAGTCATCAGTCTCTAATCAATCTAATGCAGTCATCAGTCTCTAATCAATCTAATGCAGTCATCTGTCTCTAATCAATCTAATGCAGTCATCAGTCTCTAATCAACCTAATGCAGTCATCACTCTCTAATCAATCTAATGCAGTCATCAGTCTCTAGAACCATTAATGCAGTCATCAGTCTCTAGAACCATTAATGCAGTCATCAGTCTCTAGAACCATTAATGCAGTCATCAGTCTCTAATCAACCTAATGCAGTCATCAGTCTCTAGAACCATTAATGCAGTCATCAGTCTCTAATCAATCTAATGCAGTCATCAGTCTCTAGAACCATTAATGCAGTCATCAGTCTCTAGAACCATTAATGCAGTCATCAGTCTCTAGAACCGTTAATGCAGTCATCAGTCTCTAATCAACCTAATGCAGTCATCAGTCTCTAATCAATCTAATGCAGTCATCAGTCTCTAATCAATCTAATGCAGTCATCAGTCTCTAATCAACCTAATGCAGTCATCAGTCTCTAGAACCATTAATGCAGTCATCAGTCTCTAGAACCATTAATGCAGTCATCAGTCTCTAGAACCATTAATGCAGTCATCAGTCTCTAATCAACCTAATGCAGTCATCAGTCTCTAGAACCATTAATGCAGTCATCAGTCTCTAATCAACCTAATGCAGTCATCAGTCTCTAGAACCATTAATGCAGTCATCAGTCTCTAGAACCATTACTGCAGTCATCAGTCTCTAGAACCATTACTGCAGTCATCAGTCTCTAGAACCATTAATGCAGTCATCAGTCTCTAGAACCATTAATGCAGTCATCAGTCTCTAGAACCATTAATGCAGTCATCAGTCTCTAATCAACCTAATGCAGTCATCAGTCTCTAATCAATCTAATGCAGTCATCAGTCTCTAATCAATCTAATGCAGTCATCAGTCTCTAATCAATCTAATGCAGTCATCAGTCTCTAATCAACCTAATGCAGTCATCAGTCTCTAGAACCATTAATGCAGTCATCAGTCTCTAGAACCATTAATGCAGTCATCAGTCTCTAATCAAATTAATGCAGTCATCAGTCTCTAATCAACCTAATGCAGTCATCAGTCTCTAGTACCATTCATGCAGTCATCAGTCTCTAGAACCATTAATGCAGTCATCAGTCTCTAATCAATCTAATGCAGTCATCAGTCTCTAATCAACCTAATGCAGTCATCAGTCTCTAATCAACCTAATGCAGTCATCAGTCTCTAATCAACCTAATGCAGTCATCAGTCTCTAATCAATCTAATGCAGTCATCAGTCTCTAATCAACCTAATGCAGTCATCAGTCTCTAGAACCATTAATGCAGTCATCAGTCTCTAGAACCATTAATGCAGTCATCAGTCTCTAGAACCATTAATGCAGTCATCAGTCTCTAGAACCATTAATGCAGTCATCAGTCTCTAGAACCATTAATGCAGTCATCAGTCTCTAATCAATCTAATGCAGTCATCAGTCTCTAATCAATCTAATGCAGTCATCAGTCTCTAATCAATCTAATGCAGTCATCAGTCTCTAATCAACCTAATGCAGTCATCAGTCTCTAGAACCATTAATGCAGTCATCAGTCTCTAGAACCATTAATGCAGTCATCAGTCTCTAATCAATCTAATGCAGTCATCAGTCTCTAATCAATCTAATGCAGTCATCAGTCTCGAATCAATCTAATGCAGTCATCAGTCTCTAATCAATCTAATGCAGTCATCAGTCTCTAATCAACCTAATGCAGTCATCAGTCTCTAGAACCATTAATGCAGTCATCAGTCTCTAGAACCATTAATGCAGTCATCAGTCTCTAATCAATCTAATGCAGTCATCAGTCTCTAATCAATCTAATGCAGTCATCTGTCTCTAATCAATCTAATGCAGTCATCAGTCTCTAATCAACCTAATGCAGTCATCACTCTCTAATCAATCTAATGCAGTCATCAGTCTCTAGAACCATTAATGCAGTCATCAGTCTCTAGAACCATTAATGCAGTCATCAGTCTCTAGAACCATTAATGCAGTCATCAGTCTCTAATCAACCTAATGCAGTCATCAGTCTCTAGAACCATTAATGCAGTCATCAGTCTCTAATCAATCTAATGCAGTCATCAGTCTCTAGAACCATTAATGCAGTCATCAGTCTCTAGAACCATTAATGCAGTCATCAGTCTCTAGAACCGTTAATGCAGTCATCAGTCTCTAATCAACCTAATGCAGTCATCAGTCTCTAATCAATCTAATGCAGTCATCAGTCTCTAATCAATCTAATGCAGTCATCAGTCTCTAATCAACCTAATGCAGTCATCAGTCTCTAGAACCATTAATGCAGTCATCAGTCTCTAGAACCATTAATGCAGTCATCAGTCTCTAGAACCATTAATGCAGTCATCAGTCTCTAGAACCATTAATGCAGTCATCAGTCTCTAATCAACCTAATGCAGTCATCAGTCTCTAGAACCATTAATGCAGTCATCAGTCTCTAATCAACCTAATGCAGTCATCAGTCTCTAGAACCATTAATGCAGTCATCAGTCTCTAGAACCATTACTGCAGTCATCAGTCTCTAGAACCATTACTGCAGTCATCAGTCTCTAGAACCATTAATGCAGTCATCAGTCTCTAGAACCATTAATGCAGTCATCAGTCTCTAGAACCATTAATGCAGTCATCAGTCTCTAATCAACCTAATGCAGTCATCAGTCTCTAATCAATCTAATGCAGTCATCAGTCTCTAATCAATCTAATGCAGTCATCAGTCTCTAATCAATCTAATGCAGTCATCAGTCTCTAATCAACCTAATGCAGTCATCAGTCTCTAGAACCATTAATGCAGTCATCAGTCTCTAGAACCATTAATGCAGTCATCAGTCTCTAATCAAATTAATGCAGTCATCAGTCTCTAATCAACCTAATGCAGTCATCAGTCTCTAGTACCATTCATGCAGTCATCAGTCTCTAGAACCATTAATGCAGTCATCAGTCTCTAATCAATCTAATGCAGTCATCAGTCTCTAATCAACCTAATGCAGTCATCAGTCTCTAATCAACCTAATGCAGTCATCAGTCTCTAATCAACCTAATGCAGTCATCAGTCTCTAATCAATCTAATGCAGTCATCAGTCTCTAATCAATCTAATGCAGTCATCAGTCTCTAATCAACCTAATGCAGTCATCAGTCTCTAGAACCATTAATGCAGTCATCAGTCTCTAGAACCATTAATGCAGTCATCAGTCTCTAATCAAATGAATGCAGTCATCAGTCTCTAATCAACCTAATGCAGTCATCAGTCTCTAGTACCATTCATGCAGTCATCAGTCTCTAATCAACCTAATGCAGTCATCAGTCTCTAATCAATCTAATGCAGTCATCAGTCTCTAATCAATCTAATGCAGTCATCAGTCTCTAATCAATCTAATGCAGTCATCAGTCTCTAATCAACCTAATGCAGTCATCAGTCTCTAGAACCATTAATGCAGTCATCAGTCTCTAGAACCATTAATGCAGTCATCAGTCTCTAGAACCATTAATGCAGTCATCAGTCTCTAATCAACCTAATGCAGTCATCAGTCTCTAGAACCATTAATGCAGTCATCAGTCTCTAGAACCATTACTGCAGTCATCAGTCTCTAGAACCATTACTGCAGTCATCAGTCTCTAGAACCATTAATGCAGTCATCAGTCTCTAGAACCATTAATGCAGTCATCAGTCTCTAGAACCATTAATGCAGTCATCAGTCTCTAATCAACCTAATGCAGTCATCAGTCTCTAATCAATCTAATGCATTCATCAGTCTCTAATCAATCTAATGCAGTCTTCAGTCTCTAATCAATCTAATGCAGTCATCAGTCTCTAATCAACCTAATGCAGTCATCAGTCTCTAGAACCATTAATGCAGTCATCAGTCTCTAGAACCATTAATGCAGTCATCAGCCTCTAATCAAATTAATGCAGTCATCAGTCTCTAATCAACCTAATGCAGTCATCAGTCTCTAGTACCATTCATGCAGTCATCAGTCTCTAGAACCATTAATGCAGTCATCAGTCTCTAATCAATCTAATGCAGTCATCAGTCTCTAATCAACCTAATGCAGTCATCAGTCTCTAGTACCATTCATGCAGTCATCAGTCTCTAGAACCATTAATGCAGTCATCAGTCTCTAGAACCATTAATGCAGTCATCAGTCTCTAATCAACCTAATGCAGTCATCAGTCTCTAATCAACCTAATGCAGTCATCAGTCTCTAGAAACATTAATGCAGTCAACAGTCTCTAGAACCATTAATGCAGTCATCAGTCTCTAATCAAATTAATGCAGTCATCAGTCTCTAATCAACCTAATGCAGTCATCAGTCTCTAGTACCATTCATGCAGTCATCACTCTCTAGAACCATTAATGCAGTCATCAGTCTCTAATCAATCTAATGCAGTCATCAGTCTCTAATCAACCTAATGCAGTCATCAGTCTCTAATCAACCTAATGCAGTCATCAGTCTCTAATCAACCTAATGCAGTCATCAGTCTCTAATCAATCTAATGCAGTCATCAGTCTCTAATCAATCTAATGCAGTCATCAGTCTCTAGAACCATTAATGCAGTCATCAGTCTCTAGAACCATTAATGCAGTCATCAGTCTCTAATCAACCTAATGCATTCATCAGTCTCTAATCAACCTAATGCAGTCATCAGTCTCTAGAACCATTAATGCAGTCATCAGTCTCTAGAACCATTAATGCAGTCATCAGTCTCTAATCAACCTAATGCAGTCATCAGTCTCTAGAACCATTAAAGCAGTCATCAGTCTCTAGAACCATTAATGCAGTCATCAGTCTCTAGAACCATTACTGCAGTCATCAGTCTCTAATCAATCTAATGCAGTCATCAGTCTCTAGAACCATTAATGCAGTCATCAGTCTCTAGAACCATTAATGCAGTCATCAGTCTCTAGTACCGTTAATGCAGTCATCAGTCTCTAATCAACCTAATGCAGTCATCAGTCTCTAATCAATCTAATGCAGTCATCAGTCTCTAATCAATCTAATGCAGTCATCAGTCTCTAATCAACCTAATGCAGTCATCAGTCTCTAGAACCATTAATGCAGTCATCAGTCTCTAGAACCATTAATGCAGTCATCAGTCTCTAGAACCATTAATGCAGTCATCAGTCTCTAGAACCATTAATGCAGTCATCAGTCTCTAGAACCATTAATGCAGTCATCAGTCTCTAATCAATCTAATGCAGTCATCAGTCTCTAATCAATCTAATGCAGTCATCAGTCTCTAATCAATCTAATGCAGTCATCAGTCTCTAATCAACCTAATGCAGTCATCAGTCTCTAGAACCATTAATGCAGTCATCAGTCTCTAGAACCATTAATGCAGTCATCAGTCTCTAATCAATCTAATGCAGTCATCAGTCTCTAATCAATCTAATGCAGTCATCAGTCTCGAATCAATCTAATGCAGTCATCAGTCTCTAATCAACCTAATGCAGTCATCAGTCTCTAGAACCATTAATGCAGTCATCAGTCTCTAGAACCATTAATGCAGTCATCAGTCTCTAGAACCATTAATGCAGTCATCAGTCTCTAATCAATCTAATGCAGTCATCAGTCTCTAATCAATCTAATGCAGTCATCTGTCTCTAATCAATCTAATGCAGTCATCAGTCTCTAATCAACCTAATGCAGTCATCACTCTCTAATCAATCTAATGCAGTCATCAGTCTCTAGAACCATTAATGCAGTCATCAGTCTCTAGAACCATTAATGCAGTCATCAGTCTCTAGAACCATTAATGCAGTCATCAGTCTCTAATCAACCTAATGCAGTCATCAGTCTCTAGAACCATTAATGCAGTCATCAGTCTCTAATCAATCTAATGCAGTCATCAGTCTCTAGAACCATTAATGCAGTCATCAGTCTCTAGAACCATTAATGCAGTCATCAGTCTCTAGAACCGTTAATGCAGTCATCAGTCTCTAATCAACCTAATGCAGTCATCAGTCTCTAATCAATCTAATGCAGTCATCAGTCTCTAATCAATCTAATGCAGTCATCAGTCTCTAATCAACCTAATGCAGTCATCAGTCTCTAGAACCATTAATGCAGTCATCAGTCTCTAGAACCATTAATGCAGTCATCAGTCTCTAGAACCATTAATGCAGTCATCAGTCTCTAGAACCATTAATGCAGTCATCAGTCTCTAATCAACCTAATGCAGTCATCAGTCTCTAGAACCATTAATGCAGTCATCAGTCTCTAATCAACCTAATGCAGTCATCAGTCTCTAATCAATCTAATGCAGTCATCAGTCTCTAGAACCATTAATGCAGTCATCAGTCTCTAATCAACCTAATGCAGTCATCAGTCTCTAGAACCATTAATGCAGTCATCAGTCTCTAGAACCATTACTGCAGTCATCAGTCTCTAGAACCATTAATGCAGTCATCAGTCTCTAGAACCATTAATGCAGTCATCAGTCTCTAATCAACCTAATGCAGTCATCAGTCTCTAATCAACCTAATGCAGTCATCAGTCTCTAGAAACATTAATGCAGTCAACAGTCTCTAGAACCATTAATGCAGTCATCAGTCTCTAATCAAATTAATGCAGTCATCAGTCTCTAATCAACCTAATGCAGTCATCAGTCTCTAGTACCATTCATGCAGTCATCAGTCTCTAGAACCATTAATGCAGTCATCAGTCTCTAATCAATCTAATGCAGTCATCAGTCTCTAATCAACCTAATGCAGTCATCAGTCTCTAATCAACCTAATGCAGTCATCAGTCTCTAATCAACCTAATGCAGTCATCAGTCTCTAATCAATCTAATGCAGTCATCAGTCTCTAATCAATCTAACGCAGTCATCAGTCTCTAGAACCATTAATGCAGTCATCAGTCTCTAGAACCATTAATGCAGTCATCAGTCTCTAATCAACCTAATGCATTCATCAGTCTCTAATCAACCTAATGCAGTCATCAGTCTCTAGAACCATTAATGCAGTCAACAGTCTCTAGAACCATTAATGCAGTCATCAGTCTCCAATCAACCTAATGCAGTCATCAGTCTCTAGAACCATTAATGCAGTCATCAGTCTCTAGAACCATTAATGCAGTCATCAGTCTCTAGAACCATTACTGCAGTCATCAGTCTCTAGAACCATTAATGCAGTCATCAGTCTCTAATCAATCTAATGCAGTCATCAGTCTCTAATCAACCTAATGCAGTCATCAGTCTCTAATCAACCTAATGCAGTCATCAGTCTCTAATCAATCTAATGCAGTCATCAGTCTCTAATCAATCTAATGCAGTCATCAGTCTCTAATCAATCTAATGCAATCATCAGTCTCTAGAACCATTAATGCAGTCATCAGTCTCTAATCAACCTAATGCAGTCATCAGTCTCTAATCAATCTAATGCAGTCATCAGTCTCTAGAACCATTAATGCAGTCATCAGTCTCTAATCAACCTAATGCAGTCATCAGTCTCTAGAACCATTAATGCAGTCATCAGTCTCTAGAACCATTAATGCAGTCATCGTTCTCTAGAACCATTAATGCAGTCAAAAGTCTCTAATCAACCTAATGCAGTCATCAGTCTCTAGAACCATTAATGCAGTCATCAGTCTCTAGAACCATTAATGCAGTCATCAGTCTCTAGAACCATTAATGCAGTCATCAGTCTCTAATCAACCTAATGCAGTCATCAGTCTCTAATCAATCTAATGCAGTCATCAGTCTCTAATCAATCTAATGCAGTCATCAGTCTCTAATCAATCTAATGCAGTCATCAGTCTCTAGATCCATTAATGCAGCCATCAGTCTCTAATCAATCTAATGCAGTCATCAGTCTCTAGAACCATTAATGCAGTCATCAGTCTCTAATCAACCTAATGCAGTCATCAGTCTCTAGAACCATTAATGCAGTTATCAGTCTCTAGAACCATTAATTCAGTCATCAGTCTCTAGAACCATTAATGCAGTCATCAGTCTCTAATCAACCTAATGCAGTCATCAGTCTCTAGAACCATTAATGCAGTCATCAGTCTCTAGAACCATTAATGCAGTCATCAGTCTCTAGAACCATTAATGCAGTCATCAGTCTCTAATCAACCTAATGCAGTCATCAGTCTCTAGAACCATTAATGCAGTCATCAGTCTCTAATCAATCTAATGCAGTCATCAGTCTCTAATCAACCTAATGCAGTCATCAGTCTCTAATCAATCTAATGCAGTCATCAGTCTCTAATCAACCTAATGCAGTCATCAGTCTCTAGAACCATTAATGCAGTCATCAGTCTCTAGAACCATTAATGCAGTCATCAGTCTCTAGAACCATTAATGCAGTCATCAGTCTCTAGAACCATTAATGCAGTCATCAGTCTCTAGAACCATTAATGCAGTCATCAGTCTCTAGAACCATTAATGCAGTCATCAGTCTCTAATCAATCTAATGCAGTCATCAGTCTCTAATCAACCTAATGCAGTCATCAGTCTCTAATCAATCTAATGCAGTCATCAGTCTCTAGAACCATTAATGCAGTCATCAGTCTCTAGAACCATTAATGCAGTCATCAGTCTCTAGAACCATTAATGCAGTCATCAGTCTCTAATCAACCTAATGCAGTCATCAGTCTCTAGAACCATTAATGCAGTCATCAGTCTCAAGAACCATTAATGCAGTCATCAGTCTCTAATCAATCTAATGCAGTCATCAGTCTCTAGAACCATTAATGCAGTCATCAGTCTCTAGAACCATTAATGCAGTCATCAGTCTCTAGAACCGTTAATGCAGTCATCAGTCTCTAATCAACCTAATGCAGTCATCAGTCTCTAATCAATCTAATGCAGTCATCAGTCTCTAATCAATCTAATGCAGTCATCAGTCTCTAATCAACCTAATGCAGTCATCAGTCTCTAGAACCATTAATGCAGTCATCAGTCTCTAGAACCATTAATGCAGTCATCAGTCTCTAGAACCATTAATGCAGTCATCAGTCTCTAGAACCATTAATGCAGTCATCAGTCTCTAATCAACCTAATGCAGTCATCAGTCTCTAGAACCATTAATGCAGTCATCAGTCTCTAATCAACCTAATGCAGTCATCAGTCTCTAGAACCATTAATGCAGTCATCAGTCTCTAGAACCATTACTGCAGTCATCAGTCTCTAGAACCATTACTGCAGTCATCAGTCTCTAGAACCATTAATGCAGTCATCAGTCTCTAGAACCATTAATGCAGTCATCAGTCTCTAGAACCATTAATGCAGTCATCAGTCTCTAATCAACCTAATGCAGTCATCAGTCTCTAATCAATCTAATGCAGTCATCAGTCTCTAATCAATCTAATGCAGTCATCAGTCTCTAATCAATCTAATGCAGTCATCAGTCTCTAATCAACCTAATGCAGTCATCAGTCTCTAGAACCATTAATGCAGTCATCAGTCTCTAGAACCATTAATGCAGTCATCAGTCTCTAATCAAATTAATGCAGTCATCAGTCTCTAATCAACCTAATGCAGTCATCAGTCTCTAGTACCATTCATGCAGTCATCAGTCTCTAGAACCATTAATGCAGTCATCAGTCTCTAATCAATCTAATGCAGTCATCAGTCTCTAATCAACCTAATGCAGTCATCAGTCTCTAATCAACCTAATGCAGTCATCAGTCTCTAATCAACCTAATGCAGTCATCAGTCTCTAATCAATCTAATGCAGTCATCAGTCTCTAATCAATCTAATGCAGTCATCAGTCTCTAATCAACCTAATGCAGTCATCAGTCTCTAGAACCATTAATGCAGTCATCAGTCTCTAGAACCATTAATGCAGTCATCAGTCTCTAATCAAATTAATGCAGTCATCAGTCTCTAATCAACCTAATGCAGTCATCAGTCTCTAGTACCATTCATGCAGTCATCAGTCTCTAATCAACCTAATGCAGTCATCAGTCTCTAATCAATCTAATGCAGTCATCAGTCTCTAATCAATCTAATGCAGTCATCAGTCTCTAATCAATCTAATGCAGTCATCAGTCTCTAATCAACCTAATGCAGTCATCAGTCTCTAGAACCATTAATGCAGTCATCAGTCTCTAGAACCATTAATGCAGTCATCAGTCTCTAGAACCATTAATGCAGTCATCAGTCTCTAATCAACCTAATGCAGTCATCAGTCTCTAGAACCATTAATGCAGTCATCAGTCTCTAGAACCATTACTGCAGTCATCAGTCTCTAGAACCATTACTGCAGTCATCAGTCTCTAGAACCATTAATGCAGTCATCAGTCTCTAGAACCATTAATGCAGTCATCAGTCTCTAGAACCATTAATGCAGTCATCAGTCTCTAATCAACCTAATGCAGTCATCAGTCTCTAATCAATCTAATGCATTCATCAGTCTCTAATCAATCTAATGCAGTCATCAGTCTCTAATCAATCTAATGCAGTCATCAGTCTCTAATCAACCTAATGCAGTCATCAGTCTCTAGAACCATTAATGCAGTCATCAGTCTCTAGAACCATTAATGCAGTCATCAGCCTCTAATCAAATTAATGCAGTCATCAGTCTCTAATCAACCTAATGCAGTCATCAGTCTCTAGTACCATTCATGCAGTCATCAGTCTCTAGAACCATTAATGCAGTCATCAGTCTCTAATCAATCTAATGCAGTCATCAGTCTCTAATCAACCTAATGCAGTCATCAGTCTCTAATCAACCTAATGCAGTCATCAGTCTCTAATCAACCTAATGCAGTCATCAGTCTCTAATCAATCTAATGCAGTCATCAGTCTCTAATCAATCTAATGCAGTCATCAGTCTCTAATCAACCTAATGCAGTCATCAGTCTCTAGAACCATTAATGCAGTCATCAGTCTCTAGAACCATTAATGCAGTCATCAGTCTCTAATCAAATTAATGCAGTCATCAGTCTCTAATCAACCTAATGCAGTCATCAGTCTCTAGTACCATTCATGCAGTCATCAGTCTCTAATCAACCTAATGCAGTCATCAGTCTCTAATCAATCTAATGCAGTCATCAGTCTCTAATCAATCTAATGCAGTCATCAGTCTCTAATCAATCTAATGCAGTCATCAGTCTCTAATCAACCTAATGCAGTCATCAGTCTCTAGAACCATTAATGCAGTCATCAGTCTCTAGAACCATTAATGCAGTCATCAGTCTCTAGAACCATTAATGCAGTCATCAGTCTCTAATCAACCTAATGCAGTCATCAGTCTCTAGAACCATTAATGCAGTCATCAGTCTCTAGAACCATTAATGCAGTCATCAGTCTCTAGAACCATTAATGCAGTCATCAGTCTCTAATCAACCTAATGCAGTCATCAGTCTCTAGAACCATTAATGCAGTCATCAGTCTCAAGAACCATTAATGCAGTCATCAGTCTCTAATCAATCTAATGCAGTCATCAGTCTCTAGAACCATTAATGCAGTCATCAGTCTCTAGAACCATTAATGCAGTCATCAGTCTCTAGAACCGTTAATGCAGTCATCAGTCTCTAATCAACCTAATGCAGTCATCAGTCTCTAATCAATCTAATGCAGTCATCAGTCTCTAATCAATCTAATGCAGTCATCAGTCTCTAATCAATCTAATGCAGTCATCAGTCTCTAATCAACCTAATGCAGTCATCAGTCTCTAGAACCATTAATGCAGTCATCAGTCTCTAGAACCATTAATGCAGTCATCAGTCTCTAGAACCATTAATGCAGTCATCAGTCTCTAGAACCATTAATGCAGTCATCAGTCTCTAGAACCATTAATGCAGTCATCAGTCTCTAATCAACCTAATGCAGTCATCAGTCTCTAGAACCATTAATGCAGTCATCAGTCTCTAATCAACCTAATGCAGTCATCAGTCTCTAGAACCATTAATGCAGTCATCAGTCTCTAGAACCATTACTGCAGTCATCAGTCTCTAGAACCATTACTGCAGTCATCAGTCTCTAGAACCATTAATGCAGTCATCAGTCTCTAGAACCATTAATGCAGTCATCAGTCTCTAGAACCATTAATGCAGTCATCAGTCTCTAATCAACCTAATGCAGTCATCAGTCTCTAATCAATCTAATGCAGTCATCAGTCTCTAATCAATCTAATGCAGTCATCAGTCTCTAATCAATCTAATGCAGTCATCAGTCTCTAATCAACCTAATGCAGTCATCAGTCTCTAGAACCATTAATGCAGTCATCAGTCTCTAGAACCATTAATGCAGTCATCAGTCTCTAATCAAATTAATGCAGTCATCAGTCTCTAATCAACCTAATGCAGTCATCAGTCTCTAGTACCATTCATGCAGTCATCAGTCTCTAGAACCATTAATGCAGTCATCAGTCTCTAATCAATCTAATGCAGTCATCAGTCTCTAATCAACCTAATGCAGTCATCAGTCTCTAATCAACCTAATGCAGTCATCAGTCTCTAATCAACCTAATGCAGTCATCAGTCTCTAATCAATCTAATGCAGTCATCAGTCTCTAATCAATCTAATGCAGTCATCAGTCTCTAGAACCATTAATGCAGTCATCAGTCTCTAGAACCATTAATGCAGTCATCAGTCTCTAATCAACCTAATGCATTCATCAGTCTCTAATCAACCTAATGCAGTCATCAGTCTCTAGAACCATTAATGCAGTCATCAGTCTCTAGAACCATTAATGCAGTCATCAGTCTCTAATCAACCTAATGCAGTCATCAGTCTCTAGAACCATTAATGCAGTCATCAGTCTCTAGAACCATTAATGCAGTCATCAGTCTCTAGAACCATTACTGCAGTCATCAGTCTCTAGAACCATTAATGCAGTCATCAGTCTCTAATCAATCTAATGCAGTCATCAGTCTCTAATCAACCTAATGCAGTCATCAGTCTCTAATCAACCTAATGCAGTCATCAGTCTCTAATCAATCTAATGCAGTCATCAGTCTCTAATCAATCTAATGCAATCATCAGTCTCTAGAACCATTAATGCAGTCATCAGTCTCTAATCAACCTAATGCAGTCATCAGTCTCTAATCAATCTAATGCAGTCATCAGTCTCTAGCACCATTAATGCAGTCATCAGTCTCTAATCAACCTAATGCAGTCATCAGTCTCTAGAACCATTAATGCAGTCATCAGTCTCTAGAACCATTAATGCAGTCATCGTTCTCTAGAACCATTAATGCAGTCAAAAGTCTCTAATCAACCTAATGCAGTCATCAGTCTCTAGATCCATTAATGCAGTCATCAGTCTCTAGAACCATTAATGCAGTCATCAGTCTCTAATCAACCTAATGCAGTCATCAGTCTCTAATCAACCTAATGCAGTCATCAGTCTCTAATCAATCTAATGCAGTCATCAGTCTCTAATCAATCTAATGCAGTCATCAGTCTCTAGATCCATTAATGCAGCCATCAGTCTCTAATCAATCTAATGCAGTCATCAGTCTCTAGAACCATTAATGCAGTCATCAGTCTCTAATCAACCTAATGCAGTCATCAGTCTCTAGAACCATTAATGCAGTTATCAGTCTCTAGAACCATTAATGCAGTCATCAGTCTCTAGAACCATTAATGCAGTCATCAGTCTCTAATCAACCTAATGCAGTCATCAGTCTCTAGAACCATTAATGCAGTCATCAGTCTCTAATCAACCTAATGCAGTCATCAGTCTCTAATCAATCTAATGCAGTCATCAGTCTCTAGAACCATTAATGCAGTCATCAGTCTCTAGAACCATTAATGCAGTCATCAGTCTCTAGAACCATTAATGCAGTCATCAGTCTCTAATCAACCTAATGCAGTCATCAGTCTCTAGAACCATTAATGCAGTCATCAGTCTCAAGAACCATTAATGCAGTCATCAGTCTCTAATCAATCTAATGCAGTCATCAGTCTCTAGAACCATTAATGCAGTCATCAGTCTCTAGAACCATTAATGCAGTCATCAGTCTCTAGAACCGTTAATGCAGTCATCAGTCTCTAATCAACCTAATGCAGTCATCAGTCTCTAATCAATCTAATGCAGTCATCAGTCTCTAATCAATCTAATGCAGTCATCAGTCTCTAATCAACCTAATGCAGTCATCAGTCTCTAGAACCATTAATGCAGTCATCAGTCTCTAGAACCATTAATGCAGTCATCAGTCTCTAGAACCATTAATGCAGTCATCAGTCTCTAGAACCATTAATGCAGTCATCAGTCTCTAGAACCATTAATGCAGTCATCAGTCTCTAATCAACCTAATGCAGTCATCAGTCTCTAGAACCATTAATGCAGTCATCAGTCTCTAATCAACCTAATGCAGTCATCAGTCTCCAGAACCATTAATGCAGTCATCAGTCTCTAGAACCATTACTGCAGTCATCAGTCTCTAGAACCATTACTGCAGTCATCAGTCTCTAGAACCATTAATGCAGTCATCAGTCTCTAGAACCATTAATGCAGTCATCAGTCTCTAGAACCATTAATGCAGTCATCAGTCTCTAATCAACCTAATGCAGTCATCAGTCTCTAATCAATCTAATGCAGTCATCAGTCTCTAATCAATCTAATGCAGTCATCAGTCTCTAATCAATCTAATGCAGTCATCAGTCTCTAATCAACCTAATGCAGTCATCAGTCTCTAGAACCATTAATGCAGTCATCAGTCTCTAGAACCATTAATGCAGTCATCAGTCTCTAGAACCATTAATGCAGTCATCAGTCTCTAATCAACCTAATGCAGTCATCAGTCTCTAGAACCATTAATGCAGTCATCAGTCTCTAATCAACCTAATGCAGTCATCAGTCTCTAATCAACCTAATGCAGTCATCAGTCTCTAGAACCATTAATGCAGTCATCAGTCTCTAATCAATCTAATGCAGTCATCAGTCTCTAATCAATCTAATGCAGTCATCAGTCTCTAGAACCATTAATGCAGTCATCAGTCTCTAGAACCATTAATGCAGTCATCAGTCTCTAATCAATCTAATGCAGTCATCAGTCTCTAGAACCATTAATGCAGTCATCAGTCTCTAGAACCATTAATGCAGTCATCAGTCTCTAATCAATCTAATGCAGTCATCAGTCTCTAGAACCATTAATGCAGTCATCAGTCTCTAGAACCATTAATGCAGTCATCAGTCTCTAGAACCATTAATGCAATCATCAGTCTCTAGAACCATTAATGCAGTCATCAGTCTCTAATCAACCTAATGCAGTCATCAGTCTCTAGAACCATTAATGCAGTCATCAGTCTCTAGAACCATTAATGCAGTCATCAGTCTCTAATCAACCTAATGCAGTCATCAGTCTCTAGAACCATTAATGCAGTCATCAGTCTCTAGAACCATTAATGCAGTCATCAGTCTCTAATCAACCTAATGCAGTCATCAGTCTCTAGAACCATTAATGCAGTCATCAGTCTCAAGAACCATTAATGCAGTCATCAGTCTCTAATCAATCTAATGCAGTCATCAGTCTCTAGAACCATTAATGCAGTCATCAGTCTCTAGAACCATTAATGCAGTCATCAGTCTCTAGAACCGTTAATGCAGTCATCAGTCTCTAATCAACCTAATGCAGTCATCAGTCTGTAATCAATCTAAT
Organism: Salmo salar; assembly: GCF_965601325.2. Taxonomy (NCBI): domain Eukaryota; kingdom Metazoa; phylum Chordata; class Actinopteri; order Salmoniformes; family Salmonidae; genus Salmo; species Salmo salar. The sequence goes on from NC_138295.1 coordinate 91,304,246, forward strand.
GCAGTCATCAGTCTCTAATCAATCTAATGCAGTCATCAGTCTCTAATCAACCTAATGCAGTCATCAGTCTCTAGAACCATTAATGCAGTCATCAGTCTCTAGAACCATTAATGCAGTCATCAGTCTCTAGAACCATTAATGCAGTCATCAGTCTCTAGAACCATTACTGCAGTCATCAGTCTCTAATCAACCTAATGCAGTCATCAGTCTCTATAACCATTAATGCAGTCATCAGTCTCTAATCAACCTAATGCAGTCATCAGTCTCTAGAACCATTAATGCAGTCATCAGTCTCTAGAACCATTACTGCAGTCATCAGTCTCTAGAACCATTACTGCAGTCATCAGTCTCTAGAACCATTAATGCAGTCATCAGTCTCTAGAACCATTAATGCAGTCATCAGTCTCTAGAACCATTAATGCAGTCATCAGTCTCTAATCAACCTAATGCAGTCATCAGTCTCTAATCAATCTAATGCAGTCATCAGTCTCTAATCAATCTAATGCAGTCATCAGTCTCTAATCAATCTAATGCAGTCATCAGTCTCTAATCAACCTAATGCAGTCATCAGTCTCTAGAACCATTAATGCAGTCATCAGTCTCTAGAACCATTAATGCAGTCATCAGTCTCTAGAACCATTAATGCAGTCATCAGTCTCTAATCAACCTAATGCAGTCATCAGTCTCTAGAACCATTAATGCAGTCATCAGTCTCTAATCAACCTAATGCAGTCATCAGTCTCTAATCAACCTAATGCAGTCATCAGTCTCTAGAACCATTAATGCAGTCATCAGTCTCTAATCAATCTAATGCAGTCATCAGTCTCTAATCAATCTAATGCAGTCATCAGTCTCTAGAACCATTAATGCAGTCATCAGTCTCTAGAACCATTAATGCAGTCATCAGTCTCTAATCAATCTAATGCAGTCATCAGTCTCTAGAACCATTAATGCAGTCATCAGTCTCTAGAACCATTAATGCAGTCATCAGTCTCTAATCAATCTAATGCAGTCATCAGTCTCTAGAACCATTAATGCAGTCATCAGTCTCTAGAACCATTAATGCAATCATCAGTCTCTAGAACCATTAATGCAGTCATCAGTCTCTAATCAACCTAATGCAGTCATCAGTCTCTAGAACCATTAATGCAGTCATCAGTCTCTAGAACCATTAATGCAGTCATCAGTCTCTAATCAACCTAATGCAGTCATCAGTCTCTAGAACCATTAATGCAGTCATCAGTCTCTAGAACCATTAATGCAGTCATCACTCTCTAATCAACCTAATGCAGTCATCAGTCTCTAGAACCATTAATGCAGTCATCAGTCTCTAGAACCATTACTGCGGGGTAAATGAACCTCATTGGTGGCTCTTTCAGAGTGCCTTTCATGTCACTGAAGGTGGTATAGATTCAGCAGGTAAATCTGGTTGCCGTGACGTTCATTACAACCCCCCGCTGTGTATAAACTGTACAGGGTCTTCAGGATGTTTAATATGTAGTTTTATTTAACCTTTATTTAACTAGGCAAGTCAGTTAAGAACAAATTCTTATTTACAATGACGGCCTAGGAACAGTGGGTTAACTGCCTTGTTCAGGGGCAGAACGACAGATTTTTACCTTGTCAGTTCAGGGATTCGATCCACCAACCTTTCGGTTACAGGCCCAACGCTCTAACCGCTAGGCTACCTACCGCCCCTACACTCTAACCACTAAGCTACCCACTAGGCTACCTACCGCCCCTACACTCTAACCACTGGGCTACCTGCCGTCCCTAAACTCTAACCACTAGGCTACCTGCCGCCCCTACACTCTAACCACTAAGCTACCCACTAGGCTACCTGCCGTCCCTACACTCTAACCACTAGGCTACCTGCCGCCCCTACACTCTAACCACTAGGCTACCTGCCGCCCCTACACTCTAACCACTAGGCTACCTGCCTCCCCTACACTCTAACCACTAAGCTACCCACTAGGCTACCTGCCGTCCCTACACTCTAACCACTAGGCTATCTGCCGTCCCTACACTCTAACCACTAGTCTACCTGCCGTCCCTACACTCTAACCACTAGTCTACCTGCCGCCCCTACGCTCTAACCACTAGTCTACCTGCTGACCCTGCGCTCTAACCACTAGTCTACCTGCCGCCCCTACGCTCTAACCACTAGTCTACCTGCCGCCCCTACACTCTAACCACTAGGCTACCTGCCGCCCCTACACTCTAACCACTAGGCTACCTGCCGTCCCTACACTCTAACCACTAGGCTACCTGCCGTCCCTACACTCTAACCACTAGGCTACCTGCCGCCCCTACACTCTAACCACTAGTCTACCTGCCGTCCCTACACTCTAACCACTAGTCTACCTGCCGTCCCTACACTCTAACCACTAGGCTACCTGCTTGCCCCTACAGTCTAACCACTAGGCTACCTGCCTGCCCCTACACTCTAACCACTAGTCTACCTGCCTGCCCCTACACTCTAACCACTAGGCTACCTGCCTGCCCCTACACTCTAACCACTAGGCTACCTGCTGCCCCTACACTCTAACCACAAGTCTACCTGCCTGCCCCTACACTCTAACCACAAGTCTACCTGCCTGCCCCTACAGTCTAATCACTAGGCTACCTGCCGTCCCTACACTCTAACCACTAGGCTACCTGCCTGCCACTACAGTCTAATCACTAGGCTACCTGCCGTCCCTCCACTCTAACCACTAGTCTACCTGCCGTCCCTACACTCTAACCACTAGGCTACCTGCCTCCCCTACACTCTAACCGCTAGGCTACCTGCCGCCCCTACACTCTAACCACTAGGCTATCTGCCGCCCCTACACTCTAACCACTAGGCTACCTGCCGCCCCTACACTCTAACCACTAGGCTACCTACCACCCCTACACTCTAACCACTAGTCTACCTGCCGTCCCTACACTCTAACCACTAGGCTACCTGCCGTCCCTACACTCTAACCACTAGTCTACCTGCTGTCCCTACACTCTAACCACTAGGCTACCTGCCTGCCCCTACACTCTAACCACTAGGCTACCTGCCCCTACACTCTAACCACTAGGCTACCTGCCGTCCCTACACTCTAACCACTAGGCTACCTGCCTGCCCCTACACTCTAACCACTAGGCAACCTGCCGCACCTATACTCTAACCACTAGGCTACCTGCCGTCCCTACACTCTAACCACTAGGCTACCTGCCTGCCCCTACAGTCTAATCACTAGGCTACCTGCCGTCCCTCCACTCTAACCACTAGTCTACCTGCCGTCCCTACACTCCAACCACTAGGCTACCTGCCTCCCCTACACTCTAACCGCTAGGCTACCTGCCGCCCCTACACTCTAACCACTAAGCTACCCACTAGTCTACCTGCCGTCCCTACACTCCAACCACTAGGCTACCTGCCTGCCCCTACACTCTAACCACTAGGCTACCTGCCCCTACACTCTAACCACTAGGCTACCTGCCCCTACACCCTAACCACTAGTCTACCTGCCGTCCCTACACTCTAACCTCTAGTCTACTTGCCGTCCCTACACTCTAACCACTAGGCTACCTGCCTGCCCCTACACTCTAACCACTAGGCTACCTGACGTCCCTACACTCTAACCACTAGGCTACCTGCCGCCCCTACACTCTAACCACTAGGCTACCTGCCGCCCCTACACTCTAACCACTAGTCTACCTGCCTGCCCCTACGCTCTAACCACTAGTCTACCTGCCGTCCCTACACTCTAACCACTAGTCTACCTGCCTGCCCCTACGCTCTAACCACTAGTCTACCTGCCGTCCCTACACTCTAACCACTAGTCTACCTGCCTGCCCCTACACTCTAACCACTAGGCTACCTGCCGTCCCTACACTCTAACCACTAGTCTACCTGCCTGCCCCTACACTCTAACCACTAGGCTACCTGCCTGCCCCTACACTCTAACCACTAGTCTACCTGCCGCCCCTACGCTCTAACCACTAGTCTACCTGCCGACCCTACACTCTAACCACTAGACTACCTGCCGTCCCTACACTCTAACCACTAGGCTACCTGCCTGCCCCTACACTCTAACCACTAGACTACCTGCCGCCCCTACACTCTAACCACTAGACTACCTGCCGTCCCTACACTCTAACCACTAGGCTACCTGCCGTCCCTACACTCTAACCACTAGGCTACCTGCCGCCCCTACACTCTAACCACTAGGCTACCTGCCTGCCCCTACACTCTAACCACTAGACTACCTGCCGCCCCTACACTCTAACCACTAGGCTACCTACCGTCCCTACACTCTAACCACTAGTCTACCTGCCGTCCCTACACTCTAACCACTAGGCTACCTGCCGTCCCTACACTCTAACCACTAGTCTACCTGACACCCCTACACTCTAACCACTAGGCTACCTGCTGTCCCTACACTCTAACCACCAGGCTACCTGCCGTCCCTACACTCTAACCACTAGGCTACCTGCCGCTCCGATGTGGCTTGTTCCCAGACTCCTGTGAAAGGGTCATCGCATTATACTGGCACCTGTCACCGACTTGTTTTTCCAATCTTATCTATACCCTGAGGCTTGTTCCCTTCTCTGAAAACGTTCTAACTTCTGCTCTAACGTTAAATGGACTTCCCTGACTCAGATTCCCAGTGAGGAGAAAATGGCTTCATCCTGCAGCCAGGTGTGGTCTCTCTCTCTCCAGTTCATCAGACAGGGTAGTGTGTTCCCAAATGGCATCCTATTCCTTATGGGCCCTGGTCAAAAGTAGTACACTATATAGGGAATAGGGAGTCATTTGGGACCGTGACAGGGCTATGTTGTGGCAGCCAGCAGCAGATCACTCTGTCCAGCTGTATTAATCATCTCATCTAACAGACTGATATTAGATTACCAGTGTCTGGTGGGAGACTGTCACACCTCTCATACCGATTCACTCTGTCTGTCTCTCACCCTGGCCTGTCTGTCTCTCACCCTGGCCTGTCTGTCTCTCACCCTGCCCTGGTCTGGCATCACCCTGTCTGTCTCTCACCCTGGCCTGTCTGTCTCTCACCCTGGCCTGTCTGTCTCTCACCCTGGCCTGTCTGTCTCTCACCCTGGCCTGGTCTGACATCACCCTGTCTGTCTCTCACCCTGGCCTGTCTGTCTCTCACCCTGGCCTGTCTGTCTCTCACCCTGGCCTGGTCTGGCATCACCCCGTTCTCGTTAGAGTACCTCTAACCTATCTATCATATTTATTTTCAAAGAGAGTGACTGTCAAAATGGCAGGTTGACCTTTATTGTCAAGAGTCTTGTCTTGGAGGCAGAGCTGAGAGATTTCCCCTTAGATAGGCCAGCTGCAAAGTCGAAATTGCCTATATTGTAAAAATGTACGAAAACAAAAATGTGCCTTTAAGGTTAGGGATAGGCATTAGGCTTAGCAGTGTGGTTAAGGTTAGGGTTAGGCATTAGGCTTAGCAGTGTGGTTAAGGTTAGGGTTAGGCATTAGGCTTAGCAGTGTGGTTAAGGTTAGGGTTAGGCATTAGGCTTAGCAGTGTGGTTAAGGTTAGGGTTAGGCATTAGGCTTAGCAGTGTGGTTAAGGTTAGGGTTGGGTTTAATCACGTTGTGGCATTTCCACTCTGCAGAGCTGCCTCCAGAACAAGATTCATAATGAAAACGCTAACCTGCGTCAGTGTGTTTATTTGTGCTCAGATCTAAACCATTGACAAACATGTTTAGTTGGCTTTTTTAAGCAGGAAAACCAGTAATCGCCAAATATATGTAATATCTCCATTGGTCGGTCTTGAACCAAAATTACACATGTTTTATTATGCATCAATTCCTTTTTTCTAACAGATGAAGATTTTTGACAAAAATAAGGATGGTCGCTTGGATCTGAACGATTTGGCCAGGTACTTCTAATTGACTCTATTACAATTCTGAATACTGAACCGTTTGGCCAGGTACTTCTAATTGACTCTATTACAATTCTGAATACTGAACCGTTTGGCCAGGTACTTCTAATTGACTCTATTACAATTCTGAATACTGAACCGTTTGGCCAGGTACTTCTGATTGACTCTATTACAATTCTGAATACCGAACCGTTTGGCCAGGTACTTCTAATTGACTCTATTACAATTCTGAATACTGAACCGTTTGGCCAGGTACTTCTAATTGACTCTATTACAATTCTGAATACTGAACCATTTGGCCAGGTACTTCTAATTGACTCTATTACAATTCTGAATACTGAACCGTTTGGTCAGGTACTTCTAATTGACTCTATTACAATTCTGAATACTGAACCATTTGGCCAGGTACTTCTAATTGACTCTATTACAATTCTGAATACTGAACCGTTTGGCCAGGTACTTCTAATTGACTCTATTACAATTCTGAATACTGAACCGTTTGGCCAGGTACTTCTCATTGACTCTATTACAATTCTGAATACTGAACCATTTGGTCAGGTACTTCTAATTGACTGTATACTGTAGTACCAATACCTTTTCTAACTATGCTGTTTTGCTGATCAAATTGTTGTTTATTTCACGTTTTCCTTTAGGATCCTGGCTCTAGAAGAGAATTTCATGCTACAGTTCAAAATGGATGTGAGTTCAGTTGATGTGTTTCTCCGAATGCTCCTTACATTACTCTGCTAAATCTTCTTAGGAAATGGAAGATGAAACTAACCGTAATCGACTCTGTTTACAGGCCTCCAGTCAAGAAGACAGAAAGAGAGACTTTGACAAAATATTCAACCACTATGATGTTGTGAGTACAGACAGAATGATAAATAATGTTTTGTTGTTTAAAGTGCCCAACTCTAAAATGCTTTGTTGATCTTTGTAGTTACAACACTTAAACTCTTATCCATCACTTCTTTCGTCACTTCTTTCATCAAAAAGATGACTGCTATGGTGTGTGGTCATCCACACCCCCTCCCAAAATGGCTGCTGTGCCATTTCTTCCACTTGCATTACTTGACATAGATCCTGAAAAACTACATGTGTTTACTAAATCCCTTGGGGCTGGGATGTTGGATTTGATTTGCAGCGCAACTGCTTCCTCTATATGGTCTGTAAATTAAATATGAGTTGCAAAACAAGGATGTTTGGTCTGCATTCAGAGAAATGAGATTACAATTTTGGCATGATGACCTTTTAATGAGTTCTATGTTCTCTCTTCTCCATTGGTCAGAGTAACAACGGAGCTTTTAATGAGTTCTATGTTCTATGTTCTCTCTTCTCCATTGGTCAGAGTAACAACGGAGCTTTTAATGAGTTCTATGTTCTCTCTTCTCCATTGGTCAGAGTAACACCGGAGCTTTTAATGAGTTCTATGTTCTCTCTTCTCCATTGGTCAGAGTCACACCGGAGCTTTTAATGAGTTCTATGTTCTCTCTTCTCCATTGGTCAGAGTAACACCGGAGCTTTTAATGAGTTCTATGTTCTCTCTTCTCCATTGGTCAGAGTAACACCGGAGCTTTTAATGAGTTCTATGTTCTCTCTTCTCCATTGGTCAGAGTAACACCGGAGCTTTTAATGAGTTCTATGTTCTCTCTTCTCCATTGGTCAGAGTCACACCGGAGCTTTTAATGAGTTCTATGTTCTCTCTTCTCCATTGGTCAGAGTAACACCGGAGCTTTTAATGAGTTCTATGTTCTCTCTTCTCCATTGGTCAGAGTAACACCGGAGCTTTTAATGAGTTCTATGTTCTATGTTCTCTCTTCTCCATTGGTCAGAGTAACACCGGAGCTTTTAATGAGTTCTATGTTCTCTCTTCTCCATTGGTCAGAGTCACACCGGAGCTTTGGAAGGACCAGAGGTGGATGGCTTTGTAAAAGACATGATGGAACTGGTCAGGGTAAGAATATCAGACAATATCTTTATGAATGTGCCACAAACATGTTCCTATTATAATTGACTATTGTATTTGTAAAGGTCATGTGTTTGTCATAACATGGGACTATGCATGTTCCTATAATAATCTACTCTATGTCTTGTAAAGGTCATGTTTATGTAAAGGTCATGTGGGACAATATTGTGTTGGGAAAGGTAGAATTGGTGTCTATTGTTTTATCCTGTTGTGTTGTATATCTTTATGAGTCAGTCTTAACATGTTCCTATATGATACCTATTGTGTATGTCCTTGTTATGAACATGCTTCTATCTGATACATCTCTGTCCTGGCTGGCCCAAAGGACATCTATTGTGTCCAGTGTTCTCTGTATCCATCAAAAACAGATGAAATCCTTCACCTCTTGACCTCAAGGAACTTACAGAATACATTAACTTTAGCCCACACATTCAATAGATCTTAATTGTCCCGGAAGAGCAGTTTTTGTGCAATATAAAATACATCTATACAAACATAGTTTGACTACTAATGTGTTTTACCTGTTGATCTTCCATCCAGCCCAGCATCACTGGTCCAGAGCTGGACAAACTGAGGGCTGTGCTGCTGGGACACTGTGACGTCAACAAAGATGGAAAGATCCAGAGGAATGAGCTAGCGCTGTGCCTGGGAATGAAGCCCAATAAGGCCTAGGTTTCCCCAAACAGAGAAGAGCTCTACTACTGATCCTTCCCCTCACTGTGATGCATCCAGAACACCCAGAACTTTATGTCCAATCTTCAAAAACAACAGCTGCTAGTGTTTTAGCATGTTGTGGAACAAGCACTGTTCTGAATGATATCAATTGTATTTTCTTGTGATAGATTCAAAATAATACTGGTAAATGAATACAGAATAATACAGGTAGCCTACTGGTAAATGAATACAGAATAATACAGGTAGCCTACTGGTAAATGAATACAGAATAATACATGTAGCCTACTGGTAAATGAATACAGAATAATACATGTAGTCTACTGGTAAATGAATACAGAATAATACAGGTAGCCTACTGGTAAATGAATGCAGAATAATACAGGTAGTCTACTGGTAAATGAATACAGAATAATACAGGTAGCCTACTGGTAAATGAATACAGAATAATACAGGTAGCCTACTGGTAAATTAATACAGAATAATACATGTAGCCTACTGGTAAATTAATACAGAACAATACAGGTAGCCTACTGGTAAATTAATACAGAATAATACAGGTAGTCTACTGGTAAATTAATACAGAATAATACAGGTAGCCTACTGGTAAATGAATACAGAATAATACATGTAGCCTACTGGTAAATGAATACAGAATAATACATGTAGCCTACTGGTAAATGAATACAGAAGAATACAGGTAGCCTACTGGTAAATGAATACAGAATAATACATGTAGCCTACTGGTAAATTAATACAGAATAATACAGGTAGCCTACTGGTAAATTAATACAGAATAATACAGGTAGTCTACTGGTAAATTAATACAGAATAATACAGGTAGTCTACTGGTAAATGAAAGTGTATCTATTTGAAAAAGCAGGAGAATGCTCAATGTTCAAGACTGTGTTGTGAATGATGCTTATATTTTTCCTGTTGTGTTTTGTTGGCCTGGCCATAGCTAGCTATTGGGCAATTTGCATGTAGTTCTGTATTGTACATTAGGTGAGTTGCTGTTTTTAATATTATATGATGATGTTTAACAATGATAATTAAATCAAGAATAGTGGTACTTGGTGTTGTGTACTTTGTTACAGATACATTTAACATTAGTGCGTACAATACTGCCTGTGTATACAGTACCACTGGGCAGTGATTAAGAGCATTGGGCCAATAGCCAACATTTTACACTTCTGTTAATTATATAGCGCCACTAAATATGCACATTATATTTACTTAACCCAGGGATCATCAACTAGATTCAGCCACGGGTTTTTTTGGATGGTCTGGGGGCCAGAACATAATTACAGATCAATTTGTGGACTGCAAATTGACCGCAAGAAGCCCAAACAGATAAAATATGAGATTAAAACATAATAATTTCAAACCTTGCTTATATTTGTATACGATCACATGTTTCTCTCTATTATACTTGGGAACAGATTTTCTTAAATTAAATTCACTAGGAGCTGATTTTTTTGGGCTCAGAAAACTTTGGAGGCCAAATAAAACCACCTGCAGGCTAAATTCGGCCCGCGGTCCGCCAGTTGGCAAACCCTGACTCAACCCATCTACACAGGCTGGAGATATAGAACTAACAGTCATTCATGACCTTAGAACGGAATCCAGAGTTGTCCTCAGAGCCACTGCGCTCTGGTCAAAAGTAGGGCACTATTTAAGGAATAGGGTGTAATTTGGAACACATACTGTAGGTGTAACAGCTGCAGGAGTGCTGACAGGTTCCCTACATGCTACAGTAATGGTTTGTATGGTCTATGCTGTTTGCTGGGAGAGAGAGGGAAGTATATTACACTACTCATTTGATTGTGGTAAATAAACTGGTTATCTAAAAAAGTAACTCCTTGAAAATATTCCAGCTGCATTCAGATCCATAAACAGACAGATAAGAATCATTGTGTAAATGTTGTGGAGGGGAGGGCTCGTAGGGCTTTGGTCAAAAGTAGTGCACTATATATGGAATAGGGTTCCATTTGGGATGCAGGTGTAATGAAGTGAACGCAGCTTGTGCTCCAGTTGAGAGGTTAGGTCACCATAGAAACCCATTCATTCATTCAGGAGTGGTTGGGTGGGTGGGATATCTCAATCAGCAAGCACCTGACAGAACAAACATGGTTGAGTCATCAACATCTGGTGTGTTTCCCTACAGCGCCTGTATACAGAAAGGAAACGACAAACTGCTACGGTACAAAACAGATACATTCACTTTTTTTTCTGTCGTGACAGGATCTCTGAGTCTGATATGACCTCAATACATTTTGGGGGCTGCAGCAGATTTCCTGTAAGCAGCTGATAAAACCATGCGCTGATCTAATTGGATAAAAAAAAACACTTGACAGGATGTTCGTTGCATGTTGGAGAAAAACTCATTACTGTGTCAGATGCTGTCTTTATGTGACTGACAAAACTCTCAGAATGCATATAGAACCTCAAGGCCATCAGAATGTTAAACAGCCATCACTAACACAGAGAGGCTGCTGCCTACATATAGACTTGAAATCATTGGACACTTCAATAAATGGATCACTAGTCACTTTAATCATGTTTACATATCTTGCACTACTCATTTCACATGTATATATTGTATTTTATATCATCTATTGTATCTTGCCTATGCCGCTCGGTCATTGCTCATCCATATATTTATATGTATATATTCTTATTCCATTCCTTTACTTAGATTAGTGTGTATTAGGTAGTTGTTGTGGAATTGTTAGATTACTTGTTAGATATTACTGCACTGTTGGAACTAGCAGCACAAGCACTTCGCTACACTCACATTAACATCTGCTAACCATGTGTATGTGACCAATACGATTTGATTTGAATGGTTTAGTTTAATTGATTAGGATCAACATTAGCCATTGTACATGCAGGAGCTACCCTTCCTGTGGTCCACAAATAAAACGGAACAGAAATAGAGTTCACACTTTTCTAGCTGAGCTCTGAAACTAAAATGTGTGATAATTATCAACATAGCTAGAAGAGGACCAGCTACCCCCTAGAGGAGGACCAGCTACCCCCCTAAAGGAGGACCAGCTACCCCCCTAAAGGAGGACCAGCTACCCCCCTAGAGGAGGACCAGCTACCCCCCTAAAGGAGGACCAGCTACCCCCCTAGAGGAGGACCAGCTACCCCCTATAGGAGGACCAGCTACCCCCCTAGAGGAGGACCAGCTACCCCCCTAGAGGAGGACCAGCTACCCCCCTAGAGGAGGACCAGCTACCCTCCTAGAGGAGGACCAGCTACCCCCTAGAGGAGGACCAGCTACCTCATAGAGGAGGACCAGCTACCCCCCCAGAGGAGCGCCAGCTACCCCCTAGAGGAAGACCAGCTACCCCCCTAAAGGAGGACCAGCTACCCCCCTAGGGGAGGACCAGCTACCCCCTTAGAGGAGGACCAGCTACCCCCCTAGAGGAAGACCAGCTACCCCCCTAAAGGAGGACCAGCTACCCCCCTAGGGGAGGACCAGCTACCCCCCTAGGGGAGGACCAGCTACCCCCCTAGGGGAGGACCAGCTACCCCCCTAAAGGAGGACCAGCTACCCCCCTGGGGGAGGACCAGCTACCCCCCTAAAGGAGGACCAGCTACCCCCCTAAAGGAGGACCAGCTACCCCCCTAGAGGAGGACCAGCTACCCCCCTAAAGGACGACCAGCTACCCCCTAGAGGAGGACCAGCTACCCCCTAGAGGAGGACCAGCTACCCCCCTAGAGGAGGACCAGCTACCCCCCTAGAGGAGGACCAGCAACCCCCTAGAGGAGGACCAGCTACCCCCTAGAGGAGGACCAGTGACCCCCCTAGAGGAGGACCAGCGAACCCCTAGAGGAGGACCAGCTACCCCCCTAAAGGAGGACCAGCTACCCCCCTAGGGGAGGACCAGCTACCCCCTAGAGGAGGACCAGCCATCCCCCTAGAGGAGGACCAGCTACCGCCCTTGAGGAGGACCAGCTACCCCCCTTGAGGAGGACCAGCTACCGCCCTTGAGGAGGACCAGCTACCCCCCTTGAGGAGGACCAGCTACCCTCATAGAGGAGGACCAGCTACCCCCCTAGAGGAAGACCAGCTACCCCCCTAAAGGAGGACTAGCTACCCCACTAGGGGAGGACCAGCTACCCCCTTAGAGGAGGACCAGCTACCCCCCTAGAGGAAGACCAGCTACCCCCCTAAAGGAGGACCAGCTACCCCCCCAGAGGAGCGCCAGCTACCCCCTAGAGGAAGACCAGCTACCCCCCTAAAGGAGGACCAGCTACCCCCCTAAAGGAGGACCAGCTACCCCCCTAGGGGAGGACCAGCTACCCCCCTAAAGGAGGACCAGCTACCCCCCTAGGGGAGGACCAGCTACCCCCCTAGAGGAGGACCAGCTACCCCCCTAAAGGAGGACCAGCTACCCCCCTAGGGGAGGACCAGCTACCCCCCTAAAGGAGGACCAGCTACCCCCCTAAAGGAGGACCAGCTACCCCCCTAGAGGAGGACCAGCTACCCCCCTAAAGGACGACCAGCTACCCCCTAGAGGAGGACCAGCTACCCCCTAGAGGAGGACCAGCTACCCCCCTAAAGGAGGACCAGCTACCCCCCTAGGGGAGGACCAGCTACCCCCCTAGGGGAGGACCAGCTACCCCCCTAAAGGAGGACCAGCTACCCCCCTGGGGGAGGACCAGCTACCCCCCTAAAGGAGGACCAGCTACCCCCCTAAAGGAGGACCAGCTACCCCCCTAGAGGAGGACCAGCTACCCCCCTAAAGGACGACCAGCTACCCCCTAGAGGAGGACCAGCTACCCCCTAGGGGAGGACCAGCTACCCCCCTAAAGGAGGACCAGCTACCGCCCTTGAGGAGGACCAGCTACCCCCCTTGAGGAGGACCAGCTACCGCCCTTGAGGAGGACCAGCTACCCCCCTTGAGGAGGACCAGCTACCCTCATAGAGGAGGACCAGCTACCCCCCTAGAGGAAGACCAGCTACCCCCCTAAAGGAGGACTAGCTACCCCACTAGGGGAGGACCAGCTACCCCCTTAGAGGAGGACCAGCTACCCCCCTAGAGGAAGACCAGCTACCCCCCTAAAGGAGGACCAGCTACCCCACTAGGGGAGGACCAGCTACCCCCTTAGAGGAGGACCAGCTACCCCCCTAGAGGAAGACCAGCTACCCCCCTAAAGGAGGACCAGCTACCCCCCTAAAGGAGGACCAGCTACCCCCCTAGGGGAGGACCAGCTACCCCCCTAAAGGAGGACCAGCTACCCCCCTAGGGGAGGACCAGCTACCCCCCTAGAGGAGGACCAGCTACCCCCCTAAAGGAGGACCAGCTACCCCCCTAGGGGAGGACCAGCTACCCCCCTAAAGGAGGACCAGCTACCCCCCTAAAGGAGGACCAGCTACCCCCCTAGAGGAGGACCAGCTACCCCCCTAAAGGACGACCAGCTACCCCCTAGAGGAGGACCAGCTACCCCCTAGAGGAGGACCAGCTACCCCCCTAGAGGAGGACCAGCTACCCCCCTAGAGGAGGACCAGCTACCCCCCTAGAGGAGGACCAGCTACCCCCCTAGAGGAGGACCAGCTACCCCCTGGAGGAGGACCAGTGACCCCCCTAGAGGAGGACCAGCGAACCCCTAGAGGAGGACCAGCTACCCCCCTAAAGGAGGACCAGCTACCCCCCTAAAGGAGGACCAGCTACCCCCCTAAAGGAGGACCAGCTACCCCCCTAGGGGAGGACCAGCTACCCCCTAGAGGAGGACCAGCCATCCCCCTAGAGGAGGACCAGCTACCGCCCTTGAGGAGGACCAGCTACCCCCCTTGAGGAGGACCAGCTACCCCCCTAGAGGAGGACCAGCTACCCCCCTAGAGGAGGACAAGCTACCCCCTAAAGGTGGACCAGCTACCCCCCTAGGGGAGGACCAGCTACCCCCCTAGAGGAGGACCAGCTACCCCCTAGAGGAAGACCAGCTACCCCCCTAGAGGAGGTCCAGCTACCCCCTAGAGGAAGACCAGCTACCCCCTAGAGGAAGACCAGCTACCCCCTAGAGGAGGACCAGCTACCCCCCTAGAGTAGGACCAGCTACCCCCTATAGGAGGACCATCTACCCCCTATAGGAGGACCAGCTACCCCCTATAGGAGGACCAGCTACCCACTAGAGGAGGACCAGCTACCCCCTAGAGGAGTACCAGCTACTCCCCTAGAGGAGGACCAGCTACCCCCTAGAGGAGGACCAGCTACCCCCTAGAGGAGGACCAGCTACCCCCCTAGAGGAGGACCAGCTACCCCCTAGAGGAGGACCAGCTACCCCCCTAGAGGAGGACCAGCTACCCCCCTAAAGGAGGACCAGCTACCCCCCTAGAGGAGGACCAGCTACCCCCTAGAGGAGGACCAGCGACCCCCTAGAGGAGGACCAGCTACCCCCTAGAGGAGGACCAGCTACCCCCTAGAGGAGGACCAGCTACCCCCTAGAGGAGGACCAGCTACCCCCCTAGAGGAGGACCAGCTACCCCCCCAGAGGAGGACCAGCTACCTACCTAGAGGAGGACCAGCTACCCCCTAGAGTACCCCCTAGAGGAGGACCAGCTACCCCCTAGAGGAGGACAAGCTATTGCCCTAGAGGAGGACCAGCTACCCCCTAGAGGAGGACCAGCACCCTCTAGAGGAGGACCAGCTACCCCCTAGAGGAGGACCAGCTACCTCATAGAGGAGGACCAGCTACCCCCCTAGAGGAGGACCAGCTACCCCCTAGAGGAAGACCAGCTACGCCCCTAGAGGAGGTCCAGCTACCCCCCTAGAGGAGGACCAGCTACCCCCCTAGAGGACCAGCTACCCCCTAGAGGAGGACCAGCTACCCCCTATAGGAGGACCAGCTACCCCCTATAGGAGGACCAGCTACCCCCTAGAGGAGGACCAGCTACCCCCTAGAGGAGTACCAGCTACCCCCCTAGAGGAGGACCAGCTACCCTCCTAGAGGAGGACCAGCTACCCCCCTAGAGGAGGACCAGCTACCCCCCTAGAGGAGGACCAGCTACCCCCCTAGAGGAGGACCAGCTACCCACCTAGAGGAGGACCAGCTACCTACCTAGAGGAGGACCAGCTACCCCCTAGAGGAGTACCAGCTACCCCCCTAGAGGAGGACCAGCTACCCCCCTAGAGGAGGACCAGCTACCCCCCTAGAGGAGGACCAGCTACCCCCCTATAGGAGGACCAGCTACCCCCTATAGGAGGACCAGCTACCCCCTAGAGGAGGACCAGCTACCCCCCTAGAGGAGGACCAGCTACCTACCTAGAGGAGGACCAGCTACCCCCTAGAGGAGGACCAGCTACCCCCCTAGAGGAGTACCAGCTACCCCCCTAGAGGAAGACCAGCTACCCCCCTAGAGGAGGACCAGCTACCCCTAGAGGAGGACCAGCTACCCCCCTAGAGGAGGACCAGCTACCCCCCTAGAGGAGGACCAGCTACCTCCCTAGAGGAGGACCAGCTACCCCCCTAGAGGAGGACCAGCTACCTACCTAGAGGAGGACCAGCTACCCCCTAGAGGAGGACCAGCTACCCCCCTAGAGGAGTACCAGCTACCCCCCTAGAGGAAGACCAGCTACCCCCCTAGAGGAGGACCAGCTACCCCTAGAGGAGGACCAGCTACCCCCCTAGAGGGGGACCAGCTACCTCCCTAGAGTAGGTCCAGCTTCACCCTAGAGGACGACCAGCTACCCCCCTAGAGGAGGACCAGCTACATCCCTAGAGGACGACCAGCTACCTACCTCATGCTATGGTTGACAACAGAGTATTGACGTGATAATGAGAACAACTCCCCTAACCGCCTGCTCTCTGTCTCAGTCTAGACAGACAAGCTAACTGCTTCTGGTTTCCATGAATAGGTCTACACCGCCTGCTATCTGTCTCAGTCTAGACAGACAAGCTAACTGCTTCTGGTTTCCATGAATATGTCTACACCGCCTGCTATCTGTCTCAGTCTAGACAGACAAGCTAACTGCTTCTGGTTTCCATGAATAGGTCTACACCGCCTGCTCTCTGTCTCAGTCTAGACAGACAAGCTAACTGCTTCTGGTTTCCATGAATAGGTCTACACCGCCTGCTCTTTGGAGTGGACAGTCTAATAGACCACTTGTTTAGTTTGACCTGTGTAATCCATGTTGTATACATAGAAAAGTCACATTATGTAGTCTAAACCTTTAGTGTAATATGAGACATTTTCTAAATGGGATCCTTGGGAGGTCCCAACTCTGACGTCACCCCGTTGAAGTTGATATTTAAAATGTTTAAGGTAAGGGTTAAGGTGTTGACGTAGTTCTGTCCTTGAGCTGTTGTCTAATAATGTTATGTCATGTTTCATGTTCTGTGTGGACCCCAGGAAGAGTAGATGCTGCTTTCTCAACAGCTAATGGGGATCCAAATAACATACAAAATACCAAAGGTTATGGTTAAGGTTAGGTAAGGGTAGGATAGGGGTTAAGGTTAGGGTTAGGGTTTATGGTATGTATGTCCCAAGGATCCCAACTTGCTGTTGTGACTAGCCCATTTTCAAGGGCTAGGGAGACATCTGCTGGTGAAGGGAGACAAGCACCAGTTGTATTTGTCTGAAATTAGCCAGTCCAGACAAACCATTAGTCTTGGGGGAAACCTCATGCCTTGCAAAACGTTTGTCCTGATTTTTTCCCCCAATGCCTACACATTTTTACTTTTTCCCACTTATATATTGTTTTCCAAATACAGTTGAAATGATGTTTCCATAAACCACCTCACAGGCTATGCATGTGTTGGTCACTAGATGTCACTAGACCCCTTCAAATCTGAACAATGAGCGCTTGCTCAGGACCACACGTTTGTTTATGTTGTTGCCCTCCTCTCTACAAAATAGAACAGTATTTGTCACATGGCCCCGAATACAACCCAATGATGCAGAGTTAAACAAAATAATATTAACACAAGATAAAGAGAAATAAAATACACAAGTGAAGCTAATTTGTTCTTAACTGACTTGCCTAGTTAAATAAAGGTAAAATTAAAAATAATATGCCTTTATTTATCCTATGGCTCTGACTTGGTGTACAGGGAGAATACTGTAAGAATGGCCCATGTTCTGAAATCTGTCGCTGTACATTTCAAAAGTGCTGAACAAATAGTGATATTGACTACGTCCGTCCTAGCTCGCTCATTAAGGTCTTAATCGAAATTACGGATTGTCTCTTATCCGCTCTTTGTCCCCTTATGCCATAGTTTGTACATGTCAATTGTCAGTAAAAAACACATTTGTTTAAGCAAGTCAGTCATATCAGCTATGCTATTATTTTCTTCAGGAATGTAGTGAAGTAAAAGTAAAAATCATAAAAAATATAAATAGTAAAGTGAAGTACAGATACTAAAAAAAACTACTTAAGTAGTACTTGAAAGTATTTTTTACTTCAGTACTTTACACCACTGTATGTCACCATTATAGTGCAATTAATGTATTGTGTAGTGTTGTGTAGTGGCTTTGATAAATACAAGTAAAAATGGTTTGCCCCACCAATATTGACATGCTAAAATCGCCACTGCTGTGAACTCGGAAAAAAAACGAGCTCCGACTGGGAAAAATCGATTTGAACGGTCATCCAACTAGGAATTCCATCTCGGGAACTCGGGGCTCTTTCTAGAGCTCCGAATTTCCGACCTGAAGCTCAATGATTTGACCTCGTATTTTTCCGAGTTCACAGTTGTTTTGAACGCGGCAGTAGTGTACAGTATGTGAATGTGTGTAGGTTTTGTGTGAGAGTCATTGTAGTTAGTGTGTGTGAGTGTGAGTGAGTGTTTGTGTGTATAGTGTTTTTGTAGATTTCCATGAACAATTTTGTTGCTAAATCGGATCCAATATTCTCTCCCGTTTTAAATAGCCGTTATGATGAGTTGAGAAAGTTAGAAATAGTTCCTTTTATAAACTATCTCGAGCAAAAGGCGAGAAGCCAACACGAGTACGCGTCAAAGCCAGGAGGGGGGTGCATTTCGCTGTTCGGGTATGCGCTCTGTACCTTTAGGGAAGAAAGTATACTCCTGGCGTCCTCTCTACGCGCTCATCGTCTCCTTCTCAAACACATTGGATGAGAAAGCCAGAGGTCCCGCCCCTCGTACCTTCTCCTCCAATGGGTTTTGAGAAGGAGACGAGGAGAGCAGAGAGGACGCCAGGAGTATGTTTTGGTATTGAGATCTTCTCATAGTCTCCGGACTCGACCAGCTGAAATTGCATTGTAATACACTGAGCTTCTGAGACGGAGCTGTGTAGATCATTTTGTTGTTTACGTTGAATCTCCAGAGACTATCGGATCTATATCTATACATGTTGTATTAAATACGTTTCGGAATTGTGTCATTTGGAGAATCATGGACCGTGAGTGGAGAAGCGATTGGGTTTTAAATCTCGTCAGCGACTATTCTTCTCTCAGTCTCACCTCTTGTCCGAGAGCGTTTGACTGAGCCGATCAAGATATAGGCTGGAGCGGCTTTATTCGTTTCTGCATCAAGTCAAGGTCTTTTCACTCGTTCGGTGAATAGTTAACTAAAGCGAAATTATTTGTATTAAATAACCGAGGATTTGTATTCAAACAGCCGAGGTTTCTTTCAACTCTTACGTCCAGGAGCTGTCCAGCTTGACGGTCAGACTGACCAGTACTCAGTTGTCCAGAAAAATGGAGGCTGTTATTGAGAAAGAATGCAGTGCACTGGGGGGACTTTTCCAAAGTGTGATAGGCGACATGAAAGTAAGTCAAACCTATCCGTTCTGAATCATTTGGTTTATAACAGTGTACATAACCTAGATAGATAGCTAATAGCTACTTCTCTAACTCCATATGAACTAATTTAGTAGCCTGTTTTGTAGGAATGGCCACTAAGGTTAGCTAGCTAGCTAAGTACATAACGTTAGCTGGCTGTCAGTGTTTTTGACAGTTGCTTCAGATAATGACAAGGCATCATCATGTCATGTCATGTCATGGCTAGCTGCTTGCGCTTCAGGCCAAACGGCGAGCTATGAAGCCTATTGACTGAAGTTTATTGAGTAAAACAAAAATACTAGAATGGGGTTATACATGGATGAGGCTTGGGTGTTTTCTTCCAATGTCAAATGCAGTGTTATGCTATAAAATGTATATTTTTCACCTCTGAATCTATTGTTGCTGTGGGTATCTAGGTTATTGTTCAGCAGGGGGTCTCTGCCTTCAAGGCTCTTGAAATATTCATAAACTACTGATGCTAAGGAGCTGTGTGTGTTTGTATGGGTGTGTGTTTCGCTCTTTCTCTCCTCTCGTTCTCTCTCTCCCTCTCTTTCTCTCCTCTCGTTCTCTCTCTCGCTCTCTTTCTCTTCTCCCCCTCTCTTTCTCTCTCTCTCGCTCTCTTTCTCTTCTCTCGCTCTCTTTCTCTCTCTCGCTCTCTTTCTCTCCTCTCTTTCTCTCCTCTCTCTCTTTCTCTCCTCTCTCTCGCTCTCTTTCTCTTCTCTCGCTCTCTTTCTCTCTCTCTCGCTCTCTTTCTCTTCTCTCGCTCTCTTTCTCTCTCTCGCTCTCTTTCTCTCCTCTCTCTCTCTATCTATCTCTCGTCTCTCTTTCCCTCTCTCGCTCTCTTTCTCTTCTCTCGCTTTCTTTCTCTCTCTCTCCCCCTCTCTCTCTCTCCGTCTCTGTCTCCTGTGTTATGGCGGTATAGTGTTACACAGGGTGACATTCCTAAGGTCACTAATGCTACAAATCATTATCAGACACAGCATCCTTACTTACCTTCTCCTCAGCCTCCCGGATGACAGCATAGTCTGAGTATTACACTACTCAAATCAAATCACATTTTATTGGTCACATACACGTGTTTAGCAGATGTTACTGCGGGTGTAGTGAAATGCTTGTGCTTCTATCTCCGACAGTGCAGTAATATCTAACAGTTCCACAACATATACCCAAAATACATGTAAATCTAAGTAAGGAATGGATTAGGAATATATATACATATATGTCAGAGCTGCATTGGACTAAGATACAATGGCATAGTATAGAGTACAGTATATACATATGAGATGGGGGATGCAATATTTACAAACAATTAAAGTGACTAAGATACCGTAGAATAGTATAGAGTACAGTTTATACATATGAGATGAGTAATGCAAGATACGGAGACATTATTAAAGTGGCTTGTGTTTCATTTCCTTAAAGTGGCGAGTGATTCCTAATCTATGTCTGTAGGCAGCAGCCTCTGATGTGCTGGAGATGGCTGTTTAACAGGCAGTGGTATAGTACAGAATACAATACAGTATATACATATGAAATGGGTGATGCAATATGTAAACACATTTTAAAAGTGACTAAGATACCGTAGAATAGTGTGGAGTACAGTTTATACATATGAGATGGGTGATGCAATATGTAAACACATTTTAAAAGTGACTAAGATACCGTAGAATAGTGTGGAGTACAGTTTATACATATGAGATGGGTGATGCAATATGCAAACACATTTTAAAAGTGACTAAGATACCGTAGAATAGTGTGGAGTGCAGTTTATACATATGAAATGGGTGATGCAATATGCAAACACATTTTAAAAGTGACTAAGATACCGTAGAATAGTGTGGAGTGCAGTTTATACATATGAGATGAGTAATGCTAGATACAGAAACATTATTAAAGTGGCTTGTGATCCATTTCTAGAAGTGGCCAGTGATCTCTAATCTATGTCTATAGGCAGCAGCCTCTGATGTGCTGGTGAAGGCTGTTTAGCAGTCTGATGGCCTTGAGATAGAAGCTGTTTTTCAGTCTCTCGGTCCCAGCTATGATGCACCTGTACTGACCTCGCCTTCTGGATGATAGCGGGGTGAACAGGCAGTGGTTCGGGTGGTTGATGTCCTTGATGATCTTTTTGGACTTCCTATGGCATCGGATGGTGTAGGTGTCCTGGAGGGAGGAAAGTTTGCCCTCAGTAATGCGTTGGGCAGACCGCACCACCCTCTGGAGAGCTTTGCGCTTGTGGGCGGTGCAGTTGCTGTACCAGGCGGTGATACAGCCCAACAGGATGCTCTCAATTGTGCATCTGTAAAAGTTTGTGAGGGTTTTAGGTGTTAAGCCAAATATCTTCAGCCTCCTGAGGTTGAAGAGGAGCTGTTGTGCTGTTGCACCTTCTTCACCACACTGTCCATGTGGGTGGACCATTTCAGTTTGTCAGTGATGTGTACGCCAAGGAACATGAAGTTTTCCACCTTCTCCACTACTGTCCCATCAATGTGGATAGGGGGGTGCTCCCTCTGCTGTTTCCTGAAGTCCACGATCATCTCCTTAGTTTTGTTGACGTTGAGTGAGAGGATATTTTCCTGGCACCACACTCCCAGAGCCCTCACCTCCTCCCTGTAGGCTGTCTCGTTGGTAATCAAGCCTAATACTGTTGTGTCGTCTGCAAACTTGATGATTGAGTTGGAGGCGTGCTTGGCCACGCAGTTATGGGTGAACAGGGAGTACGGGAGGGGGCTGAGCATGCACCCTTGTGGGGCCCCAGTGTTGAGGATCAGCAAAGAGGAAGTGTTGTTTCCTACCTTCACCACCTGGGGGCGGCCCATCAGGAAGTCCAGGACCCAGGTCCACAGGGTGAGGTTCAGACCCAAGGCCTCGAGGTTGATGATGAGCTTGGAGGGTAATATGGTGTCGAATCCTAAGCTATAGTCAATGAACAGCATTCTTACATAGGTATTCCTCTTGTCCAGATGGGACAGGGCAGTGTGGTGGCGATTGCATCGTCTGTGGATCTATTAGGGCGGTAAGCAAATTGGAGTGTGTCTAGGGTGGCCGGTAAGGTGGTGGTGATATGATCCTTGACTATTCTCTCAAAGCACTTCATGATGAGGTGAATGCTACGGGGCGATAGTCATTTAGTTAAATTACCTTTGCTTTCTTAGGTACAGGGCCAATGGTGGCCATCTTGAAACATGTGGGGACAACAGACTGGGATAGGGAGAGATTGACTATATCTGTTAGCAGGTAGCTGGTCTGCGCATGCTCTGAGGACGCGGCTAGGGATACCATCTGGGCCAGCAGCCTTGCGAGGGTTAACACGCTTAAATGTCTTACTCACGTCGGCCACGGAGAAGGAGAGCCCACAGTCCTTCGTAGCGGGCCGCGGCGATGGCACTTTATTATCCTCAAAGCGGGCGAAGAAGATGTTCAGGCTGTCTGGAAGCAAGACGTCGGTGTCCGCGACGTGGCTGGTCTTCCTTTTATAATCCGTGATTGTCTGTAGACCCTGCCACATACGTCTCGTGTCTGAACCGTTGAACTGGGAATCAACTTTGTCCCTATACCGACGTTTAGCCTGCTTGATTGCTTTGCGGAGGGAATAACTACACTGTTTGTATTCTTCCATATTCCCAGTCCTCTTGTCCTGGTTAAATGCGGTGGTTTGGGCTTTCAGTTTTGCGCGAATGCTCCCATATATCCACAGTTTCTGGTTGGGTTAGGTTTTAATAGTCAGAGTGGGTACAACATCTCCTATGCACTTCCTGATTAACTCATTCACCGTATCGGTATATGTGTCGATATTATTTTCTGAAGCTACTCTGAACATATCCCAGTCCACGTGACCAAAACAATCTTGAAACATGGATTCCGATTGGTCAGTCCAGCGGTGAATAGTCCTCAGGTGCTTCCAGGTGCTTCCTGTTTGAATTTCTGCCTATAGGAGGGGAGGAGCAAGATGCAATCGTGGTCAGATTTGCCGAATAGAGGGCCGTCCATTACCTTGTGTCCATTACCTTGTGTCCATTACCGTGTGTCCATTACCGTGTGTTTATTACCGCGTGTTCATTACCGTGTGTTTATTACCGTGTGTTCATTACCGTGTGTTTATTACCGTGTGTTCATTACCGTGTGTTCATTACCGTGTGTTCATTACCGTGTGTCCATTACCGTGTGTTCATTACCGTGTGTTCATTACCGTGTGTTCATTACCGTGTGTCCATTACCGTGTGTTCATTACCGTGTGTCCATTACCGTGTGTTCATTACCGTGTGTTCATTACCGTGTGTTCATTACCGTGTGTCCATTACCGTGTGTCCATTACCGTGTGTTCATTACCGTGTGTTCATTACCGTGTGTTCATTACCGTGTGTTTATTACCGTGTGTTCATTACCGTGTGTTTATTACCGTGTGTTCATTACCGTGTGTCCATTACCGTGTGTCCATTACCGTGTGTTCATTACCGTGTGTTCATTACCGTGTGTTTATTACCGTGTGTTCATTACCGTGTGTTCATTACCGTGTGTTTATTACCGTGTGTTCATTACCGTGTGTTCATTACCGTGTGTTTATTACCGTGTGTTCATTACCGTGTGTTCATTACCGTGTGTTTATTAAATATAGTCAATATAAAGTCTAATCGGTTAGTCCATCATCACTTTGATAAGCAGGTCTGGCTTGGAAAATAGCTATTTTTACCTCAATGGGACTACCTGGTAAAATAAAGGTTTAAAAAAGTGTTTTGGTGTGTGTGTTTTGTTATCATGTTGTTTTGTGTTTCTGACAGATGTTGTGCTCAGGGAAAACAAGATGTTCTGATATTCCTGTACTTTGTGTTTGTTTCCACAGAACAGCTACCCCATCTGGGAAGACTTTATCAGCAAGGCTGGGAAACTACAATCTCAACTCAGGTGAGTCATCATTATTACCACAGGTAGACTCTCAGCAAGACCACAGGTAGACTCTCAGCAAGACCACAGGTAGACTCTCAGCAAGACCACAGGTAGACTCTCAGCAAGACCACAGGTAGACTCTCAGCAAGACCACAGGTAGACTCTCAGCAAGACCACAGGTAGACCCTCAGCAAGACCACAGGTAGACTCTCAGCAGGACCACAGGTAGACCCTCAGCAAGACCACAGGTAGACTCTCAGCAAGACCACAGGTAGACCCTCAGCAAGACCACAGGTAGACTCTCAGCAAGACCACAGTCAGGACCATCTCATTATTACCACAGGTAGATCCTTAATAACTGTCATGCTGTAGGATAAGTCCTAGAAAAGAGCTGTCCAATAACTGTCATGCTGCAGGATAAGTCCTAGAAAAGAGCTGTCCAATAACTGTCATGCTGTCGGATAAGTCCTAGAAAAGAGCTGTCCAATAACTGTCATGCTGCAGGATAAGTCCTAGAAAAGAGCTGTCCAATAACTGTCATGCTGTCGGATAAGTCCTAGAAAAGAGCTGTCCAATAACTGTCATGCTGTCGGATAAGTCCTAGAAAAGAGCTGTCCAATAACTGTCATGCTGCAGGATAAGTCCTAGAAAAGAGCTGTCCAATAACTGTCATGCTGTAGGATAAGTCCTAGAAAAGAGCTGTCCAATAACTGTCATGCTGTAGGATAAGTCCTAGAAAAGAGCTGTCCAATAACTGTCATGCTGCAGGATAAGTCCTAGAAAAGAGCTGTCCAATAAATGTCATGCTGCAGGATAAGTCCTAGAAAAGAGCTGTCCAATAACTGTCATGCTGCAGGATAAGTCCTAGAAAAGAGCTGTCCAATAAATGTCATGCTGCAGGATAAGTCCTAGAAAAGAGCTGTCCAATAACTGTCATGCTGCAGGATAAGTCCTAGAAAAGAGCTGTCCAATAACTGTCATGCTGCAGGATAAGTCCTAGAAAAGAGCTGTCCAATAACTGTCATGCTGTAGGATAAGTCCTAGAAAAGAGCTGTCCAATAACTGTCATGCTGCAGGATAAGTCCTAGAAAAGAGCTGTCCAATAACTGTCATGCTGCAGGATAAGTCCTAGAAAAGAGCTGTCCAATAACTGTCATGCTGTAGGATAAGTCCTAGAAAAGAGCTGTCCAATAAATGTCATGCTGCAGGATAAGTCCTAGAAAAGAGCTGTCCAATAACTGTCATGCTGCAGGATAAGTCTTAGAAAAGAGCTGTCCAATAACTGTCATGCTGCAGGATAAGTCCTAGAAAAGAGCTGTCCAATAACTGTCACGCTGCAGGATAAGTCCTAGAAAAGAGCTGTCCAATAACTGTCATGCTGCAGGATAAGTCCTAGAAAAGAGCTGTCCAATAAATGTCATGCTGCAGGATAAGTCCTAGAAAAGAGCTGTCCAATAACTGTCATGCTGTAGGATAAGTCCTAGAAAAGAGCTGTCCAATAACTGTCATGCTGCAGGATAAGTCCTAGAAAAGAGCTGTCCAATAACTGTCATGCTGCAGGATAAGTCCTAGAAAAGAGCTGTCCAATAACTGTCATGCTGCAGGATAAGTCCTAGAAAAGAGCTGTCCAATAACTGTCATGCTGCAGGATAAGTCCTAGAAAAGAGCTGTCCAATAACTGTCATGCTGTAGGATAAGTCCTAGAAAAGAGCTGTCCAATAACTGTCATGCTGCAGGATAAGTCCTAGAAAAGAGCTGTCCAATAACTGTCATGCTGTAGGATAAGTCCTAGAAAAGAGCTGTCCAATAACTGTCATGCTGTAGGATAAGTCCTAGAAAAGAGCTCTCCAATAACTGTCATGCTGTAGGATAAGTCCTAGAAAAGAGCTGTCTCCAACTGTCCATCATTATTGGTTCTGCCCCAACCTCCAACCTCCAAACTCTACCCACCTGTCTGAGATCTGTAATGGGTGGAATTGTAGGGCAGATGTGGTTGAACTACGGTGTAGTTGCTAATAGTGTAGTGCAGATGTGGTTGAACTACGGTGTAGTTGCTAATAGTGTAGTGCAGCTGTGGTTGAACTACGGTGTAGTTGCTAATAGTGTAGTGCAGCTGTGGTTGAACAATGGTGTAGTTGCTAATAGTGTAGTGCAGCTGTGGTTGAACTACGGTGTAGTTGCTAATAGTGTAGTGCAGCTGTGGTTGAACTACGGTGTAGTTGCTAATAGTGTAGGGCAGCTGTGATGGATTGCGTCACCTAGGCCTAAACCCCCTGACCCCCATACCAGACACTGAAGTGCAGGTCTCTGTGATCTTTGCTGTGTCTGGGTGGAATTGTAGAGCAGCTGTGGCTGTAACAGGATGGATGTCCTCCCGAGTGGCGCAGCGGTCTGACACGGAACCAAAACCGGCTGTGCGCATGCGCCATCGTGCATAAATGTATTTTGTCCCACCACACCAAACGCGATCACGACACGCAGGTTAAAATATCAAAACAAACTGTGAACCAATTATATTAATTTGGAGACATGTCGAAAGTCAATAAACATTTATGGCAATTTAGCTAGCTAGCTTGCACTTGCTAGCTAATTTGTCCTATTTAACTAGCTTGCTGTTGCTAGCTAATTTGTCCTATTTAACTAGCTTGCTGTTGCTAGCTAATTTGTCCTGGGATATAAACATTGAGTTGTTATTTTACCTGAAATGCACAAGGTCCTCTACTCCACCAATTAATCAACACATAAAACGGTCAACCGAATCGTTTCTAGTCATCTCTCCTCCTTCCAGGCTTTTTCTTCTCTTGACTTTATATTGCGATTGGCAACTTTCATAAATTAGGTGCATTACTGCCACTGACCTCGTTTGTCTTTCAGTCACCCAAGTGGGTATAACCAATGAAGAGATGGCACGTGGGTACCTGCTTCTATAAACCAATGAGGAGATAGGAGAGGCAGGACTTGCAGCGCGATCTGCGTCAGAAATAGAACTGACTTCTATTTTAGCCCTTGGCAACGCAGACGCTCGTTGGCTCGCGCAAGCAGTGTGGGTGCAATAATTGAATAATATAGATTTCTACATTTATTTTGCAGCGAGCGGTGTAGTCAGCCTGTTAGGCACTGCTTCGCTTGAGGCGTCACTACAGACCCGGGTTCGATCCCAGGCTGTGTTGTGACCGGGAGACCCATGAGTCGGCGCACAATTGTCTCAGCGTCGTCCGGGTTAGGGGAGGGTTTGGCCGGCCTGGATGGTGTTTCCTCCGACACATTGGTGCGGCTGGTTTTCGGGTTTAGGCGAGCAGTGTGTCAAGAAGCAGTGTGGCTTGGCAGGGTCGTGTTTCGGAGGACGCACGGCTCTCGACCTTCGCCTCTCCCGAGTCCGTAGGGGAGTTGCAGCGATGGGACAAGAATAACTACCAATTTGTACCAGGAAAAAGGGGTAAAAAGTACACACAAAAAAACAAATGCATAAATAAATAAACAGGATGATGGATGTCTCTAGATGGAAAATAAGAAACTGTCAGATGTACTTCTGCTCCATTGTCTTCTCTGTCTGTTGGTTTGAGGGCTGAGATGTCCCACTAAACACTGGTCTAGCTACTACCTCTACCCACCTCTCTGGTGATCTCTGCTGGGTAGAATCACCCAGTCTACTACCTCTACCCACCTCTCTGGTGATCTCTGCTGGGTAGAATCACCCAGTCTACTACCTCTACCCACCTCTCTGGTGATCTCTGCTGGGTAGAATCACCCAGTCTACTACCTCTACCCACCTCTCTGGTGATCTCTGCTGGGTAGAATGGGAGGACAGGCTGAATGGCAGCGTGTCTTACTCTGTAATAATGTTAGGGTAGGGTTAAGCGCTGTAATAATGTTAGGGTAGGGTTAAGCGCTGTAATAATGTTAGGGTAGGGTTAAGTGCTGTAATAATGTTAGGGTAGGGTTAAGTGCTGTAATAATGTTAGGGTAGGGTTAAGTGCTGTAATAATGTTAGGGTAGAGTTAAGTGCTGTAATAATGTTAGGGTAGGGTTAAGTGCTGTAATAATGTTAGGGTAGGGTTAAGTGCTGTAATAATGTTAGGGTAGGGTTAAGTGCTGTAATAATGTTAGGGTAGGGTTAAGTGCTGTAATAATGTTAGGGTAGGGTTCTGTGCTGTAATAATGTTAGGGTAGGGTTAAGTGCTGTAATAATGTTAGGGTAGGGTTAAGTGCTGTAATAATGTTAGGGTAGGGTTCTGTGCTGTAATAATGTTAGGGTAGGGTTAAGTGCTGTAATAATGTTAGGGTAGGGTTAAGTGCTCTGTCATTTAGCGGTCCTCTTCCACACTGCCTTCTAGGAAGTTATCTAATTATAGTTTTTAAATCCATCCGTTGCTTTTTTTTACAACTTCACCCAACATAATGTTTCAGAAAATATTTGGTTGGTGTGTATTACTGTGTAATCACAATATGTGTACGTCCCAAATTGCATCCTATTCCCTATATAGTGCACAGTAGTATCCAACAGAGACTAACACAACCAGAGTTTTCCCCTGTAGTGGCTCTCCTCTCCCTTGAAATAAAATGGAATGTGCTTGTGGAGTGTGTGCGTCTGTATGTCTTTGTGTGTGTGTGGGCGAGTGCATGTGTGTGTGAATGTGTGTGTATATTTTCCCGCCAGAGACTAGCAACACACCCTTGTGTGTAGTGGTTAGCGCCAACCCGCTACAACACAGTCTGTGGTAATACCATTACAGGTTGATAAGGACAGTGTTGTTCCTTCCTGGTCGAACGGATGTTCGTCATTTCATATCAGACGTATAACTTTTGAGTTGATAAAGAATTCTGTTGTTCTGGGACAGACTCTACGTTCCAAATGGCACCATATTCCCTATGTAGGGCAGTACTTTTTACCAGGGCCCATAAAAGTAGTGCCCTATATACAGTTGAAGTCGGAAGTTTACATAAACTTAGCTTGGAGTCATTAAAACTCGTTTTTCAACCACTCCACAAATTTCTTGTTAACAAACGACAGTTTTAGCAAGTCGGTTAGGAAATCTACTTTGTGCATGACACAAGTAATGTTTCCAACAATTGTTTACAGACAGATTATTTCACTTATAATTCACTGTATCACAATTCCAGTGGGTCAGAAGTTTACTGTGCACATGGGGACAAAGATCATATTTTTTGGAGAAATGTCCTCTGGTCTGATGAAACAAAAATAGAGCTGTTTGGCCATAATGACCATCGTTATGTTTGGAGGAAAAAGGGGGAGGCTTGCAAGCCAAAGAACACCATCCCAACCATGAAGCACGGGGGTGGCAGTATCATGTTGTGGGAGTGCTTTGCTCCAGGAGGGACTGGTGCACTTCACAAATTAGATGGCATCATGAGGGAGGAAAATGATGTGGATATATTGAAGCAACATCTTAAGACATCAGTCAGGAAGTGAAAGCTTGGTCGCAAATGGGTCTTCCAAATGGACAATGACTCAAAGCATACTTCCAAAGTTGTGGCAAAATGGATTAAGGACAACAAAGTCAAGGTATTGGAGTGGCCATCACAAAGCCCTGACCTCAACCCTATAGAACATTTGTGGGCAGAACTGAAAAAGTGTGTACGAGCAAGGAGGCCTACAAACCTGACTCAGTTACACCAGCTCTGTCAGGAGGAATGGGCCAAAATTCACCCAACTTATTGTGGGAAGCGTGTGGAAGGCTACCCAAAAAATTTGACCCAAGTTAAACAATTTAAAGGCAATGCTACCAAATACTAATTGAGTGTATGTAAACTTCTGACCCACTGGGAATGTGATGAAAGAAATAAAAGCTGAAATACATATTTCTCTCTACTATTATTCTGACATTTCACATTCTTAAAATAAAGTGGGGATCCTAAGAGACAGGGAATTTTTACTCGGATTAAATGTCTGGAATTGTGAAAAAACTGAGTTTAAATGTATTTGGCTAAAGTGTATATAAACTTCCGAAAGAGGGTGACATTTGGGCCGTACATTCTGTAACAGGACAGTCAATATGGCCATGGACTGAGGGTAATGATGAGGACTGAGAGGAATGAGGGTAATGATGAGGACTGAGAGGAATGAGGGTAATGATGAGGACTGAGAGGAATGAGGTTAATGATGGGGACTGAGAGGAATGATGAGGACTGAGAGGAATGAGGGTAATGATGGGGACTGAGAGTAATGAGGGTAATGATGGGGACTGAGAGGAATGAGGGTAATGAGGAGGACTGAGAGGAAGGGGGGTAATGATGAGGACTGAGAGGAATGAGGGTAATGATGAGGACTGAGAGGAATGAGGGTAATGATGGGGACTGAGAGGAATGAGGGTAATGATGGGGACCGAGAGGAATGAGGGTAATGATGAGGACTGAGAGGAATGAGGGTAATGATGAGGACTGAGAGGAATGAGGGTAATGATGAGGACTGAGAGGAATGAGGGTAATGATGAGGACTGAGAGGAATGAGGGTAATGATGGGGACTGAGGGGACTGAGGGTTGTGATGGGTTGCTGCAGTGCATTGTAGGTGGATGACATGTACATATTGATGATGCCCCATTAATTAAGCTTGACTAGGGAGTTGCCTGGGTTGGTCTGTGGTGTAGACTACTCCATGGCCTCTGTGTGGTCTGTAGTGTAGACTATGTTGTCCAACCACACTGATCTAGTGTGGGGCCCTGGTCAAAAGAAGTGGACTAATGTAGGGGATCAGTTGTCATTTGGGACATAGTTGTACTTGAACGTATGTTTTATGAGCAAGCAGAGCTGCATAAGTCCTTGGCACGCTAAGATGACACGCTGAAACAATGTTTACAGATCAACGTCACCTACTGTCACTGTTATCATCAGCTAAGCTCTGGACATGCCTTACTGGTCTGACAGACACATGTGTTTCCGTATCTACGTCACCTCCAGTCACTCTGACTACTGGCATTGTTCTCAGAGCTCCAGAGGTGTGTTCGTGTCTAGTGTGTTTGGATAGTACACGGTTTCTGCTTTTGTTTGCGTCACATAGCCTGGAGACTGATAGTACTTCCATCTCATGTAGATGTAATCCAAGACCAGTCAACAATCGTTTGTCTGTGTGTCTGTGTCTGTGTGTCTGTGTGTCTGTGTGTCTGTGTGTCGTGTGTGTGTGTGTGTGTGTGTGTGTGTGTGTGTGTGTGTGTGTGTGTGTGTGTGTGTGTGTGTGTGTGTGTGTGTGTGTGTGTCACAGAGAAACTACTGCTGATATCCAAGACGACTAGTTAACAGCCCTGCCTACGTCTTACTAGCCCTAACCCTGAGATCTTAATCACGTGACGTACCTCAGCAGTCAAAGCACAGTGACTCTGATGAGCTACCTAGATTTCAGACGGCTCCTTTCCACACACTGCAGCCAGACAAGACATTCCAAACATTTCAACAGCCGAGCCATTCAGACCTCTAGTTCCACTATGATGAAAAGCTGAAGTCTGTAGGCCCCATCGCTGCCTGTTATCACGGCCATTAATAAGGGCCATTAACAGAGATGTTAAAGTGAGGCCCGTGGCCAGACAGACAGAAAGGAACCACATTCTTATTGTCTTGTTGTGAATGAACATCAGCTAACAGTATAAGCCTAATAACGCTTTAATAACTAGCAACCCCTGAACATTTCCCTTGAAACAACAGATCTCAGATAGAGATAGCTAACGGCTTCAACCAGGTCCAACCGTATTTACGTCCCAAATGGCACCCTATTCCCTAAAGTGCACTACTTTTGTATCGTACTGCACCATAGGGAATAAGGGTGTTGTTTGGGACGGTGCCCATGGCTAATCATGTGCCCGGTCGGTTGGTCGGTACATGTGTGTTCACTTCAGTTAAGGGTAGTTTAAATGAGGACCAAAGCGTGACCAGCTGGGTTCTGCTTCTGTTTCTGTTTTCAGAGCGACCGTGGTTGCAGCTGCAGCGTTCCTGGATGCCTTTCAGAAAGTGGCTGACCTGGCCACCAACACACGAGGTAAGACCTTGTACCCGTCCAGGGGTGAGGGGATGGGGGGGGGGTGAGGGGAGAGGGGAACCTGTATGAGGTGCAAGAGGTCTTGAACATAAGCACTCATACAGCCCCATAGACAATGGAAGCAGAATCAGCGGAATTAGGAAGTCTGTTCTACTGTTCTGTTGTTCATGCTGAACGTCCTGTGATGGAATCCTGTGTGAAGTTGAACATCCTGGCTGAGGTAGATTTATTAGACTATAGTTATCCCACTACACTACAACATGTGGTAATTATTAGACTATAGTTAGCCCACTACAACATGTGGTAATTATTAGACTATAGTTAGCCCACTACAACATGTGGTAATTATTAGACTATAGTTAGCCCACTACAACATGTGGTAATTATTAGACTATAGTTAGCCCACTACAACATGTGGTAATTATTAGACTATAGTTAGCCCACTACAACATGTGGTAATTATTAGACTATAGTTAGCCCACTACACTACAACATGTGGTAATTATTAGACTATAGTTAGCCCACTACAACATGTGGTAATTATTAGACTATAGTTAGCCCACTACAACATGTGGTAATTATTAGACTATAGTTAGCCCACTACAACATGTGGTAATTATTAGACTATAGTTAGCCCACTACAACATGTGGTAATTATTAGACTATAGTTAGCCCACTACAACATGTGGTAATTATTAGACTATAGTTAGCCCACTACAACATGTGGTAATTATTAGACTATAGTTAGCCCACTACAACATGTGGTAATTATTAGACTATAGTTAGCCCACTACAACATGTGGTAATTATTAGACTATAGTTAGCCCACTACAACATGTGGTAATTATTAGACTATAGTTAGCCCACTACAACATGTGATAATTATTAGACTATAGTTAGCCCACTACAACATGTGGTAATTATTAGACTATAGTTAGCCCACTACAACATGTGGTAATTATTAGACTATAGTTAGCCCACTACAACATGTGGTAATTATTAGACTATAGTTAGCCCACTACACTACAACATGTGGTAATTATTAGACTATAGTTAGCCCACTACACTACAACATGTGGTAATTATTAGACTATAGTTAGCCCACTACAC
>NC_138295.1:91342500-91365000 GCF_965601325.2 Salmo salar
ACACTAGGTTATAGAAGTAGAGTCAGTTAGAGAGGTAACACTAGGTTATTGTAGTAGAGTCAGAGAGGTAACACTAGGTTATAGTAGTAGAGTCAGTTAGAGAGGTAACACTAGGTTATAGTAGTAGAGTCAGAGAGGTAACACTAGGTTATAGTAGTAGAGTCAGTTAGAGAGGTAACACTAGGTTATAGTAGTAGAGTCAGTTAGAGAGGTAACACTAGGTTATAGTAGTAGAGTCAGTTAGAGAGGTAACACTAGGTTATAGTAGTAGAGTCAGTTAGAGAGGTAACACTAGGTTATAGCAGTAGAGTCAGTTAGAGAGGTAACACTAGGTTATAGTAGTAGAGTCAGTTAGAGAGGTAACACTAGGTTATAGTAGTAGAGTCAGAGAGGTAACACTAGGTTATAGTAGTAGAGTCAGTTAGAGAGGTAACACTAGGTTATAGTAGTAGAGTCAGTTAGAGAGGTAACACTAGGTTATAGTAGTAGAGTCAGTTAGAGAGGTAACACTAGGTTATAGTAGTAGAGTCAGTTAGAGAGGTAACACTAGGTTATAGTAGTAGAGTCAGTTAGAGAGGTAACACTAGGTTATAGTAGTAGAGTCAGTTAGAGAGGTAACACTAGGTTATAGTAGTAGAGTCAGTTAGAGAGGTAACACTAGGTTATAGTAGTAGAGTCAGAGAGGTAACACTAGGTTATAGTAGTAGAGTCAGAGAGGTAACACTAGGTTATAGTAGTAGAGTCAGAGAGGTAACACTAGGTTATAGTAGTAGAGTCAGAGAGGTAACACTAGGTTATAGTAGTAGAGTCAGTTAGAGAGGTAACACTAGGTTATAGTAGTAGAGTCAGAGAGGTAACACTAGGTTATAGTAGTAGAGTCAGAGAGGTAACACTAGGTTATAGTAGTAGAGTCAGAGAGGTAACACTAGGTTATAGTAGTATAGTCAGTCAGAGAGGTAACACTAGGTTATAGTAGTAGAGTCAGTCAGAGAGGTAACACTAGGTTATAGTAGTAGAGTCAGTTAGAGAGGTAACACTAGGTTATAGTAGTAGAGTCAGTTAGAGAGGTAACACTAGGTTATAGTAGTAGAGTCAGTTAGAGAGGTTACACTAGGTTATAGTAGTAGAGTCAGTTAGAGAGGTAACACTAGGTTATAGTAGTAGAGTCAGTTAGAGAGGTAACACTAGGTTATAGCAGTAGAGTCAGTTAGAGAGGTAACACTAGGTTATAGTAGTAGAGTCAGAGAGGTAACACTAGGTTATAGTAGTA
The DNA here is from genome assembly GCF_965601325.2 of Salmo salar. NCBI lineage: Eukaryota > Metazoa > Chordata > Actinopteri > Salmoniformes > Salmonidae > Salmo > Salmo salar. Next base: position 91,343,771 of record NC_138295.1, read on the forward strand.
GAGTCAGAGAGGTAACACTAGGTTATAGTAGTAGAGTCAGTTAGAGAGGTTACACTAGGTTATAGTAGTAGAGTCAGTTAGAGAGGTTACACTAGGTTATAGTAGTAGAGTCAGTTAGAGAGGTTACACTAGGTTATAGTAGTAGAGTCAGAGAGGTAACACTAGGTTATAGTAGTAGAGTCAGTTAGAGAGGTAACACTAGGTTATAGTAGTAGAGTCAGTTAGAGAGGTAACACTAGGTTATAGTAGTAGAGTCAGTTAGAGAGGTAACACTAGGTTATAGTAGTAGAGTCAGTTAGAGAGGTAACACTAGGTTATAGTAGTAGAGTCAGTTAGAGAGGTAACACTAGGTTATAGTAGTAGAGTCAGTTAGAGAGGTTACACTAGGTTATAGTAGTAGAGTCAGTTAGAGAGGTTACACTAGGTTATAGTAGTAGAGTCAGTTAGAGAGGTAACACTAGGTTATAGTAGTAGAGTCAGTTAGAGAGGTTACACTAGGTTATAGTAGTAGAGTCAGTTAGAGAGGTAACACTAGGTTATAGTAGTAGAGTTAGAGAGGTAACACTAGGTTATAGTAGTAGAGTCAGTTAGAGAGGTAACACTAGGTTATAGTAGTAGAGTCAGTTAGAGAGGTTACACTAGGTTATAGTAGTAGAGTCAGTTAGAGAGGTAACACTAGGTTATAGTAGTAGAGTCAGAGAGGTTACACTAGGTTATAGTAGTAGAGTCAGTTAGAGAGGTTACACTAGGTTATAGTAGTAGAGTCAGTCAGAGAGGTAACACTAGGTTATAGTAGTAGAGTCAGAGAGGTTACACTAGGTTATAGTAGTAGAGTCAGTTAGAGAGGTTACACTAGGTTATAGTAGTAGAGTCAGTTAGAGAGGTAACACTAGGTTATAGTAGTAGAGTCAGAGAGGTTACACTAGGTTATAGTAGTAGAGTCAGTTAGAGAGGTAACACTAGGTTATAGTAGTAGAGTCAGAGAGGTTACACTAGGTTATAGTAGTAGAGTCAGTTAGAGAGGTAACACTAGGTTATAGTAGTAGAGTCAGAGAGGTAACACTAGGTTATAGTAGTAGAGTCAGTTAGAGAGGTAACACTAGGTTATAGTAGTAGAGTCAGTCAGAGAGGTTACACTAGGTTATAGTAGTAGAGTCAGTTAGAGAGGTTACACTAGGTTATAGTAGTAGAGTCAGTTAGAGAGGTAACACTAGGTTATAGTAGTAGAGTCAGTTAGAGAGGTAACACTAGGTTATAGTAGTAGAGTCAGTTAGAGAGGTTACACTAGGTTATAGTAGTAGAGTCAGTTAGAGAGGTAACACTAGGTTATAGTAGTAGAGTCAGTTAGAGAGGTAACACTAGGTTATAGTAGTAGAGTCAGTGAGAGGTAACACTAGGTTATAGTAGTAGAGTCAGTTAGAGAGGTAACACTAGGTTATAGTAGTAGAGTCAGTTAGAGAGGTAACACTAGGTTATAGTAGTAGAGTCAGTTAGAGAGGTAACACTAGGTTATAGTAGTAGAGTCAGTTAGAGAGGTAACACTAGGTTATAGTAGTAGAGTCAGTTAGAGAGGTAACACTAGGTTATAGTAGTAGAGTCAGTTAGAGAGGTAACACTAGGTTATAGTAGTAGAGTCAGTAGAGAGGTAACACTAGGTTATAGTAGTAGAGTCAGTTAGAGAGGTAACACTAGGTTATAGTAGTAGAGTCAGTTAGAGAGGTAACACTAGGTTATAGTAGTAGAGTCAGTTAGAGAGGTAACACTAGGTTATAGTAGTAGAGTCAGAGAGGTAACACTAGGTTATAGTAGTAGAGTCAGAGAGGTAACACTAGGTTATAGTAGTAGAGTCAGTTAGAGAGGTAACACTAGGTTATAGTAGTAGAGTCAGTTAGAGAGGTAACACTAGGTTATAGTAGTAGAGTCAGTTAGAGAGGTAACACTAGGTTATAGTAGTAGAGTCAGTTAGAGAGGAAACACTAGGTTATAGTAGTAGAGTCAGTTAGAGAGGTAACACTAGGTTATAGTAGTAGAGTCAGTCAGAGAGGTAACACTAGGTTATAGTAGTAGAGTCAGTTAGAGAGGTAACACTAGGTTATAGTAGTAGAGTCAGTTAGAGAGGTAACACTAGGTTATAGTAGTAGAGTCAGTTAGAGAGGTAACACTAGGTTATAGTAGTAGAGTCAGAGAGGTAACACTAGGTTATAGTAGTAGAGTCAGTTAGAGAGGTAACACTAGGTTATAGTAGTAGAGTCAGAGAGGTAACACTAGGTTATAGTAGTAGAGTCAGTTAGAGAGGTAACACTAGGTTATAGTAGTAGAGTCAGTTAGAGAGGTAACACTAGGTTATAGTAGTAGAGTCAGAGAGGTAACACTAGGTTATAGTAGTAGAGTCAGTTAGAGAGGTAACACTAGGTTATAGTAGTAGAGTCAGTAGAGGTAACACTAGGTTATAGTAGTAGAGTCAGTTAGAGAGGTAACACTAGGTTATAGTAGTAGAGTCAGTTAGAGAGGTAACACTAGGTTATAGTAGTAGAGTCAGAGAGGTAACACTAGGTTATAGTAGTAGAGTCAGTTAGAGAGGTAACACTAGGTTATAGTAGTAGAGTCAGAGAGGTAACACTAGGTTATAGTAGTAGAGTCAGAGAGGTAACACTAGGTTATAGTAGTAGAGTCAGTTAGAGAGGTAACACTAGGTTATAGTAGTAGAGTCAGAGAGGTAACACTAGGTTATAGTAGTAGAGTCAGAGAGGTAACACTAGGTTATAGTAGTAGAGTCAGAGAGGTAACACTAGGTTATAGTAGTAGAGTCAGTTAGAGAGGTAACACTAGGTTATAGTAGTAGAGTCAGAGAGGTTACACTAGGTTATAGTAGTAGAGTCAGTTAGAGAGGTAACACTAGGTTATAGTAGTAGAGTCAGAGAGGTAACACTAGGTTATAGTAGTAGAGTCAGTCAGAGAGGTAACACTAGGTTATAGTAGTAGAGTCAGTCAGAGAGGTTACACTAGGTTATAGTAGTAGAGTCAGTTAGAGAGGTAACACTAGGTTATAGTAGTAGAGTCAGTCAGAGAGGTAACACTAGGTTATAGTAGTAGAGTCAGTTAGAGAGGTAACACTAGGTTATAGTAGTAGAGTCAGTTAGAGAGGTAACACTAGGTTATAGTAGTAGAGTCAGTTAGAGAGGTAACACTAGGTTATAGTAGTAGAGTCAGTTAGAGAGGTTACACTAGGTTATAGTAGTAGAGTCAGTTAGAGAGGTAACACTAGGTTATAGTAGTAGAGTCAGAGAGGTAACACTAGGTTATAGTAGTAGAGTCAGTTAGAGAGGTAACACTAGGTTATAGTAGTAGAGTCAGTTAGAGAGGTAACACTAGGTTATAGTAGTAGAGTCAGTTAGAGAGGAAACACTAGGTTATAGTAGTAGAGTCAGTTAGAGAGGTAACACTAGGTTATAGTAGTAGAGTCAGTTAGAGAGGTAACACTAGGTTATAGTAGTAGAGTCAGTTAGAGAGGTAACACTAGGTTATAGTAGTAGAGTCAGAGAGGTAACACTAGGTTATAGTAGTAGAGTCAGTTAGAGAGGTAACACTAGGTTATAGTAGTAGAGTCAGTTAGAGAGGTAACACTAGGTTATAGTAGTAGAGTCAGTTAGAGAGGTAACACTAGGTTATAGTAGTAGAGTCAGAGGTAACACTAGGTTATAGTAGTAGAGTCAGAGAGGTAACACTAGGTTATAGTAGTAGAGTCAGTTAGAGAGGTAACACTAGGTTATAGTAGTAGAGTCAGTTAGAGAGGTAACACTAGGTTATAGTAGTAGAGTCAGTTAGAGAGGTAACACTAGGTTATAGTAGTAGAGTCAGTTAGAGAGGAAACACTAGGTTATAGTAGTAGAGTCAGTTAGAGAGGTAACACTAGGTTATAGTAGTAGAGTCAGTCAGAGAGGTAACACTAGGTTATAGTAGTAGAGTCAGTTAGAGAGGTAACACTAGGTTATAGTAGTAGAGTCAGTTAGAGAGGTAACACTAGGTTATAGTAGTAGAGTCAGTTAGAGAGGTAACACTAGGTTATAGTAGTAGAGTCAGAGAGGTAACACTAGGTTATAGTAGTAGAGTCAGTTAGAGAGGTAACACTAGGTTATAGTAGTAGAGTCAGAGAGGTAACACTAGGTTATAGTAGTAGAGTCAGTTAGAGAGGTAACACTAGGTTATAGTAGTAGAGTCAGAGAGGTAACACTAGGTTATAGTAGTAGAGTCAGTTAGAGAGGTAACACTAGGTTATAGTAGTAGAGTCAGAGAGGTAACACTAGGTTATAGTAGTAGAGTCAGAGAGGTAACACTAGGTTATTGTAGTAGAGTCAGTTAGAGAGGTAACACTAGGTTATAGTAGTAGAGTCAGAGAGGTAACACTAGGTTATAGTAGTAGAGTCAGAGAGGTAACACTAGGTTATAGTAGTAGAGTCAGAGAGGTAACACTAGGTTATAGTAGTAGAGTCAGAGAGGTAACACTAGGTTATAGTAGTAGAGTCAGTTAGAGAGGTAACACTAGGTTATAGTAGTAGAGTCAGTTAGAGAGGTTACACTAGGTTATAGTAGTAGAGTCAGAGAGGTAACACTAGGTTATAGTAGTAGAGTCAGTTAGAGAGGTAACACTAGGTTATAGTAGTAGAGTCAGTTAGAGAGGTAACACTAGGTTATAGTAGTAGAGTCAGTTAGAGAGGTAACACTAGGTTATAGTAGTAGAGTCAGAGAGGTAACACTAGGTTATAGTAGTAGAGTCAGAGAGGTAACACTAGGTTATAGTAGTAGAGTCAGTTAGAGAGGTAACACTAGGTTATAGTAGTAGAGTCAGAGAGGTAACACTAGGTTATAGTAGTAGAGTCAGAGAGGTAACACTAGGTTATAGTAGTAGAGTCAGAGAGGTAACACTAGGTTATAGTAGTAGAGTCAGTTAGAGAGGTAACACTAGGTTATAGTAGTAGAGTCAGTTAGAGAGGTAACACTAGGTTATAGTAGTAGAGTCAGTTAGAGAGGTAACACTAGGTTATAGTAGTAGAGTCAGTTAGAGAGGAAACACTAGGTTATAGTAGTAGAGTCAGTTAGAGAGGTAACACTAGGTTATAGTAGTAGAGTCAGTTAGAGAGGTAACACTAGGTTATAGTAGTAGAGTCAGTTAGAGAGGTAACACTAGGTTATAGTAGTAGAGTCAGTTAGAGAGGTAACACTAGGTTATAGTAGTAGAGTCAGTTAGAGAGGTTACACTAGGTTATAGTAGTAGAGTCAGTTAGAGAGGTAACACTAGGTTATAGTAGTAGAGTCAGTTAGAGAGGTAACACTAGGTTATAGTAGTAGAGTCAGTCAGAGAGGTAACACTAGGTTATAGTAGTAGAGTCAGAGAGGTAACACTAGGTTATAGTAGTAGAGTCAGAGAGGTAACACTAGGTTATAGTAGTAGAGTCAGAGAGGTAACACTAGGTTATAGTAGTAGAGTCAGTTAGAGAGGTAACACTAGGTTATAGTAGTAGAGTCAGAGAGGTAACACTAGGTTATAGTAGTAGAGTCAGTCAGAGAGGTAACACTAGGTTATAGTAGTAGAGTCAGTTAGAGAGGTAACACTAGGTTATAGTAGTAGAGTCAGTTAGAGAGGTAACACTAGGTTATAGTAGTAGAGTCAGTTAGAGAGGTAACACTAGGTTATAGTAGTAGAGTCAGAGAGGTAACACTAGGTTATAGTAGTAGAGTCAGTTAGAGAGGTAACACTAGGTTATAGTAGTAGAGTCAGTTAGAGAGGTAACACTAGGTTATAGTAGTAGAGTCAGTTAGAGAGGTAACACTAGGTTATAGTAGTAGAGTCAGTTAGAGAGGTAACACTAGGTTATAGTAGTAGAGTCAGTTAGAGAGGAAACCTGGTGTTCATTCTTCAAGCTTGGTGTAGTAAGAGCTGTCACCATGGCAACTAGCATTATTTAGGAAGTTGGGGCCCTCCAGGTCTGAGTAGTAGGACATAGACTGTGTGTACTGTATAACCCCAGTGTTATTTATCCATCCCCCTCACCCAGCCATAAACCTGAGGGACAGTGGTAAACCAGCACTGTCTTACAATACATCACATTCTAATACCTCTGCAGTTCTTGAAGACAGAGTCTTATTAAATCATATTGTAACATATAAAATGGAGTGTGTGTGTGTGTGTGTGTGTGTGTGTGTGTGTGTGTGTGTGTGTGTGTGTGTGTGTGTGTGTGTGTGTGTGTGTGTGTGTGTGTGTGTGTGTGTGTGTGTGTGTGTGTGTGTGTGTGTGTGTGTGTGTGTGTGTGTGTGTGTGTGTGGTTGAAAGGTTGTTGACAGACATAGGCCTATACCCTGGGGCATCCCATAACGTTCCAACTACATAGCTACTAGCCCTACCATTGGCTTTCCCCTCAGACCTTCAGTTCACTTCCGTCATTTGTGTCCATAGAGTGTAGCCTGTACACTACAATAATGCACACTTAACTACAACAGTATACCCATAACAATACCCTGTAAGTCAGAGTTTGAAGTGAGTTTCCCGGTGTCGTTATAACCTGTATATAACCTGTTATAACCTGTATACACCTGCTTTACACTCATCAAATGCTTTCAATAGCGTTGTTTCGCCTCACAGGATTTGGCACGAATTAAAGAAGTCAATAAAGTTTTTTCTAATTTTTTTGTTGTTGAATGATCTTATAATTTCATCTATTTCCTCCCAGACTTGGACGGGTGACAGACGACTGCAGATGAGATACAGTCTCCTTGTTGTGGGCTTGCAGTACGTTAATATTAGTCCCATATTGATGTTTGTTCACATTTTACAAGATACTTTATTGAGACAGGAACGTGATCTCATAAAGTCATATAAAAATATAGTGTTTAATATGAAATGAGTGGTTGAGGGTGTTGAGGTTAGATATAGAGTATGTAGGCCTACGACTGTTATCATCTTATTTGGAGAGGTTTAAACTACGGGAAGAAAGGCTAGATTGATAAAAGACATTGTTGCCATCAATAGTGGATTGTTGTCAACATATTTATTTCCCCAAGAACATGAAGTCGAGACAGCTTTCCGACTCAGAGCCTCCTGAAGTATTAAGAATGTCAATTAAACAATCCTCGCAAAGAACAACCGTTTGCATTCAAGTATTACTGTGTTTAATCTGCCAAGGTTTATTGTAGTCACCTTTCATGGACAGATAGGTACAGTAACAATCCGCTTTTGCTTGGATCAGTCAGAGGGTTTTACTGAGGACAGGTGTTGTTCTGTTCCGTTGTGTTCTGAAGTGTTCTCTTCTCTTCTGTTCTCTTCTCTTCTGTTCTCTGTTCTGTTCTCTTCTGTTGTGTTCTCTTCTGTTCTGTTCTGTTCTGTTGTGTTCTGTTCTGTTGTGTTCTCTTCTGTTCTCTTCTGTTCTGTTGTGTTCTCTTCTGTTCTCTTCTGTTGTGTTCTGTTCTGTCCTGTTCTGTTCTCTTCTGTTCTGTTGTGTTCTGTCCTCTTCTGTTCTGTTCTCTTCTGTTGTGTTGTGTTCTCTTCTGTTCTCTTCTGTTGTGTTCTGTTCTCTTCTGTTGTATTGTGTTCTCTTCTGTTCTCTTCTGTTGTGTTCTGTTCTCTTCTGTTGTGTTGTGTTCTCTTCTGTTGTGTTCTGTTCTCTTCTGTTGTGTTGTGTTCTCTTCTGTTCTCTTCTGTTGTGTTGTGTTCTCTTCTGTTGTGTTCTGTTCTCTTCTGTTGTGTTCTGTTCTCTTCTGTTGTGTTGTGTTCTCTTCTGTTCTCTTCTGTTGTGTTCTGTTCTCTTCTGTTGTGTTGTGTTCTCTTCTGTTGTGTTGTGTTCTCTTCTGTTGTGTTCTGTTCTCTCCTGTTGTGTTTTGTTCTGATCTGTTCTCTTCTGTTCTGTTGTGTTGTGTTCTGTTCAGGCTTACGTATAAGTACAAGGGGTTGTTTAGTATTCTGAAAAAGACATTCAAGTGTAGTTTACTTTTCTCTTAACTGGCTCCTCTTTAAAGGGAGTGTTTATCTCTCTTTACCACTGCAAGGGTTTGTGTTGTTTCCCAAAGCAATATTCTAGGTTTTACTCCCACCTTTAAGACTCATGATGTTTTCCAAACCCACACTGTTTTCACAGCTTCATAGCATGAGCAAAGATGAGTCACATCCTGTCAACAGAAAGTTGAAACCCTGCCACAAGGTAGAGGAGATGGACTGTCTAGTTGAAACCCTGTCACATGGTAGAGGAGGTGGACTGTCTAGTGGAAACCCTGTCACAAGGTAGAGGTGGACTGTCTAGTTGAAACCCTGTCACAAGGTAGAGGTGGACTGTCTAGTTGAAACCCTGCCACAAGGTAGAGGAGGTGGACTGTCTAGTTGAAACCCTGCCACAAGGTAGAGGAGGTGGACTGTCTGTTGAAACCCTGTCACAAGGTAGAGGAGGTGGACTGTCTAGTTGAAACCCTGTCACATGGTAGAGGAGATGGACTGTCTAGTTGAAACCCTGTCACATGGTAGAGGAGGTGGACTGTCTAGTTGAAACCCTGTCACATGGTAGAGGAGATGGACTGTCTAGTTGAAACCCTGTCACATGGTAGAGGAGATGGACTGTCTAGTTGAAACCCTGCCACAAGGTAGAGGAGGTGGACTGTCTAGTTGAAACCCTGCCACAAGGTAGAGGAGGTGGACTGTCTGTTGAAACCCTGTCACAAGGTAGAGGAGGTGGACTGTCTAGTTGAAACCCTGTCACATGGTAGAGGAGATGGACTGTCTAGTTGAAACCCTGTCACATGGTAGAGGAGGTGGACTGTCTAGTTGAAACCCTGTCACATGGTAGAGGAGATGGACTGTCTAGTTGAAACCCTGTCACATGGTAGAGGAGATGGACTGTCTAGTTGAAACCCTGTCACATGGTAGAGGAGGTGGACTGTCTAGTGGAAACCCTGTCACAAGGTAGAGGTGGACTGTCTAGTTGAAACCCTGTCACAAGGTAGAGGTGGACTGTCTAGTTGAAACCCTGCCACAAGGTAGAGGAGGTGGACTGTCTAGTTGAAACCCTGCCACAAGGTAGAGGAGGTGGACTGTCTGTTGAAACCCTGTCACAAGGTAGAGGAGGTGGACTGTCTAGTTGAAACCCTGTCACATGGTAGAGGAGATGGACTGTCTAGTTGAAACCCTGTCACATGGTAGAGGAGGTGGACTGTCTAGTTGAAACCCTGTCACATGGTAGAGGAGATGGACTGTCTAGTTGAAACCCTGTCACATGGTAGAGGAGATGGACTGTCTAGTTGAAACCCTGCCACAAGGTAGAGGAGGTGGACTGTCTAGTTGAAACCCTGCCACAAGGTAGAGGAGGTGGACTGTCTGTTGAAACCCTGTCACAAGGTAGAGGAGGTGGACTGTCTAGTTGAAACCCTGTCACATGGTAGAGGAGATGGACTGTCTAGTTGAAACCCTGTCACATGGTAGAGGAGGTGGACTGTCTAGTTGAAACCCTGTCACATGGTAGAGGAGATGGACTGTCTAGTTGAAACCCTGTCACATGGTAGAGGAGATGGACTGTCTAGTTGAAACCCTGTCACATGGTAGAGGAGATGGACTGTCTAGTTGAAACCCTGTCACATGGTAGAGGAGGTGGACTGTCTAGTTGAAACCCTGTCACAAGGTAGAGGAGGTGGACTGTCTAGTTGAAACCCTGTCACATGGTAGAGGAGGTGGACTGTCTAGTTGAAACCCTGTCACATGGTAGAGGAGATGGACTGTCTAGTTGAAACCCTGTCACATGGTAGAGGAGGTGTACTGTATGTTAATGAAATATGAGGGCTCTACGACGGCAGGAGTGGAACTCTACTGTTTGCTTTGGCCGTGTTGCTGCTGTGTGTGAGTCATCAGACATGCGGTGACGTCACAGTGCAGTTAGAGAATGTTAGAATCCTCTGCTATTTGTGTTTCTTCATCTTCATCCTGTCACTCACCACCTTGATATCCAGCCAGGGTTTTCACTCTCTCTTTTGTTCTACAAGTCCATCAGCCTTTTCAACGCTCCCATTTTACCTTAGTTAGAAGAGTTCTGGGCTGTTTCCCTTGAATGAGATGGTTTACAATCAATTTGTTAACTGTTCAATTGGATGTTCACAGATGTGATTAAAGGATGACACTTGTTAACACTTACGTTGTGTAAATCCTGGTTGATCCCTCCTCTCGGTAGGGTTCTGAGAGGTTATTCCCTCCTCTCGGTAGGGTTCTGAGAGGTTATTCCCTCCTCTCGGTAGGGTTCTGAGAGGTTATTCCCTCCTCTCGGTAGGGTTCTGAGAGGTTATTCCCTCCTCTCGGTAGGGTTCTGAGAGGTTATTCCCTCCTCTCGGTAGGGTTCTGAGAGGTTATTCCCTCCTCTCGGTAGGGTTCTGAGAGGTTATTCCCTCCTCTCGGTAGGGTTCTGAGAGGTTATTCCCTCCTCTCGGTAGGGTTCTGAGAGGTTATTCCCTCCTCTCGGTAGGGTTCTGAGAGGTTGATCCCTCCTCTCGGTAGGGTTCTGAGAGGTTTATCCCTCCTCTGGGTAGGGTTCTGAGAGGTTGATCCCTCCTCTGGGTAGGGTTCTGAGAGGCTGATCCCTCCTCTGGGTAGGGTTCTGAGAGGTTGATCCCTCCTCTCGGTAGGGTTCTGAGAGGTTATTCCCTCCTCTCGGTAGGGTTCTGAGAGGTTATTCCCTCCTCTCGGTAGGGTTCTGAGAGGTTATTCCCTCCTCTCGGTAGGGTTCTGAGAGGTTATTCCCTCCTCTCGGTAGGGTTCTGAGAGGTTATTCCCTCCTCTCGGTAGGGTTCTGAGAGGCTGATCCCTCCTCTCGGTAGGGTTCTGAGAGGTTATTCCCTCCTCTCGGTAGGGTTCTGAGAGGTTATTCCCTCCTCTCGGTAGGGTTCTGAGGCTGATCCCTCCTCTCGGTAGGGTTCTGAGAGGCTGATCTCTCCTCTCGGTAGGGTTCTGAGAGGTTATTCCCTCCTCTCGGTAGGGTTCTGAGAGGCTGATCTCTCCTCTCGGTAGGGTTCTGAGAGGTTGATCCCTCCTCTCGGTAGGGTTCTGAGAGGCTGATCTCTCCTCTCGGTAGGGTTCTGAGAGGTTGATCCCTCCACTGGGTAGGGTTCTGAGAGGCTGATCCCTCCTCTCGGTAGGGTTCTGAGGTTGATCCCTCCTCTCGGTAGGGTTCTGAGGCTGATCCCTCCTCTCGGTAGGGTTCTGAGAGGTTATTCCCTCCTCTCGGTAGGGTTCTGAGAGGTTATTCCCTCCTCTCGGTAGGGTTCTGAGAGGTTATTCCCTCCTCTCGGTAGGGTTCTGAGAGGTTATTCCCTCCTCTCGGTAGGGTTCTGAGAGGTTATTCCCTCCTCTCGGTAGGGTTCTGAGAGGTTATTCCCTCCTCTCGGTAGGGTTCTGAGAGGTTATTCCCTCCTCTCGGTAGGGTTCTGAGAGGTTATTCCCTCCTCTCGGTAGGGTTCTGAGAGGTTGATCCCTCCTCTCGGTAGGGTTCTGAGAGGTTATTCCCTCCTCTCGGTAGGGTTCTGAGAGGTTGATCCCTCCTCTCGGTAGGGTTCTGAGAGGTTTATCCCTCCTCTGGGTAGGGTTCTGAGAGGTTGATCCCTCCTCTGGGTAGGGTTCTGAGAGGCTGATCCCTCCTCTGGGTAGGGTTCTGAGAGGTTGATCCCTCCTCTCGGTAGGGTTCTGAGAGGTTGATCCCTCCTCTCGGTAGGGTTCTGAGAGGTTATTCCCTCCTCTCGGTAGGGTTCTGAGAGGTTATTCCCTCCTCTCGGTAGGGTTCTGAGAGGTTATTCCCTCCTCTCGGTAGGGTTCTGAGAGGTTGATCCCTCCTCTCGGTAGGGTTCTGAGAGGTTTATCCCTCCTCTGGGTAGGGTTCTGAGAGGCTGATCCCTCCTCTCGGTAGGGTTCTGAGAGGTTTATCCCTCCTCTCGGTAGGGTTCTGAGAGGTTTATCCCTCCTCGGTAGGGTTCTGAGAGGTTTATCCCTCCTCGGTAGGGTTCTGAGAGGTTTATCCCTCCTCGGTAGGGTTCTGAGAGGTTTATCCCTCCTCTGGGTAGGGTTCTGAGAGGTTTATCCCTCCACTGGGTAGGGTTCTGAGAGGCTGATCCCTCCTCTCGGTAGGGTTCTGAGAGGTTGATCCCTCCTCTCGGTAGGGTTCTGAGAGGTTGATCCCTCCTCTCGGTATGGTTCTGAGAGGTTTATCCCTCCTCGGTAGGGTTCTGAGGCTGATCCATTTTTCCATTAATAGATAGAGCTAGCGATTGCTGCTCTCTCAGATCATATTTTCCCTGACTATAGAATGGTTGCCTGTAGGAAGGCTCAATAGACTGCAGGCTGTATAAATGGCTGCTCTGACTTGTTTATGTGTCATGCCATTGTATGTGAATCCAGAGCTTCAGAGCATTGAGGCTACTGTACTGTACTAAACGATAACAGTGAGGCCTTTGTGAGCGTGCCCAGTTCAGTCTATTCACTCCTCCCTTAATGTCAATTGAGGGAGTTCATCTGGCTGTGGTGGCCTGGGCCGGCCCGACTAGCAGGACAGGGATAAAGTCATGGGCTTTGAAGTGGAGAGAGAGAGGCAGAGAAAGAGGGAGACAGAGAGATAGGGGACAGAGAGGGAGACATAGAGAGGGGGTGGGAGAGAAAGAGAGAGAGGGGGGACAGAGCGGGGGGGGGAGGGGCACTAGGAGGCAGAGTTTGAGGCCCTATTTAGATGGGCCAAGGCAGCGGCCCGTTAGAACATGCAGCCCTTAATGATGCCATTGGCCCTGGTCCATCCCCTGCCAGCTATCCACCCAGCCAGCCTTCACTAGCACTCTGATCCAGCCAGCTAGCTCTGTAATGTAGTCTGAGGCCAGGGCTCTGGGGAGAGAGGAACGAGGCTGAGACCAGGCCAGAGCTCTGGGGAGAGAGGAACGAGGCTGAGACCAGGCGAGGGCTCTGGGGAGAGAGGAATGAGGCTGAGGCCAGGCCAGGGCTCTGGGGAGAGAGGAATGAGGCTGAGGCCAGGCCAGGGCTCTGGGGAGAGAGGAATGAGGCTGAGGCCAGGCCAGAGCTCTGAGGAGAGAGGAACGAGGCTGAGGCCAGTGCAGCATCCCACAGCTGCTGCTTACCACACCCTGAAGCCGTGATAGTTTTACAGCCCTGCCACATCCGTCGAGTGTCATAGCCGGTGTAGTAGGATTCCATCTTAGTCCTTTATTGACTTTCTGTCTGATTGATGGCTCGTCAGAGGTCGTAGAGGGATTTCTTAGAAGCGTCCAGATTAATATCCCGCTCCTTGAAAGCGGCAGCTCTAGCCTTTAGCTCAGTACGGATGTTGCCTGTAATCCATTGCTTCTGGTTGGGATATGTACAGACGGTCAATGTCTCCCTCTCTATGTCTCCCTCTCTGTCCCCTATCTGGGGACGACGTCGTCGATGAATTTATTAATGAAGCCAGTGACTGATTTGGTAAACTCCTCAATGTTATCGGATGAGTCCCGGAACATATTCCAGTTTGTGCTAGCGAACCAGTCCTGTAGCTTAGCAGACGCTTCATCTGACCACTTCTGTATTGGTACTTCCTGTTTTGATTTTTTTCTTGTAAGCAGGAATCAGGAGGTTAGCGTTAGGGTCAGATTTGCCAAATGGAGGGTGAAGGAGAGCGTTGTGAGCGCCTGTGTGAAGTAAAGGGGATCTAGAGTTTTGTCTCCTCTAGTTAAACAGGGGAAATTCTGGTAAAAGTGAGGTAAAACGGATGTAAGTTTTCCTGCCAGGAAAAGAGACACAGTCCTCCCTGTCTCACCTTACTCTCTGGTCTTGACCATGTACAGAAACAACTGTCTGTTGTATGTCCATGTCCTCGTTGAGGCACAACTCTGAGAAACGTAGGATGTTACAGTTTTTCAGGTCTCGTTGATAGGACAGTCTGGAACGGAGCTCAACGAAACACAAGGCAATGGCGGTCTACATGCTCGCCGACGTAGTTTAGTCATGACGCTGCCTCGCTTGCGCCACCGCTTCCTCTTTCGAGTCCCGGGGATCAGGGCCTGGTCCAGGGTAAGCAGAATGTCCAGAGCAGTTGATTTTATTAGCCTGTAATTTCATAGATTATCTTAATTAGTTCAGTTCAATTCACTTTATTAGCCTGTAATTTCATAGATTATCATAATTAGTTCAATTCACTTTATTAGTCTGTCATTTCATAGATTATCTTAATTAGTTCAGTTCCCTTTATTATCTTTCTAATCCTTAATGTTGTTGTCATGAAATACTCCCCTCCCCACCCCTCAGGACTAGTAAATACGCAGGTTTAAAATAACCATGTTGTACTGTGTGTTGTGTTGACAAGTGGCCATGCAGGGCCTGAGACAAATATCTGGGATTATCACCATGCCTCTGTCAGCACTCAGTAGCTCTGTCTGGACACGTCTGTCTCTCTCAGACCTGCCTGCTGCTGTTACATATCTGACTGGCTGGCCGACTGGCTGGCCGACTGGCTGGGTGACTGGTTGGATGGCTAGCTGGCCGACTGGCTGGCTGATTGGTTGGATGGCTGGCCGACTGGCTGGCTGGCTGACTGGCTGGCTGGCCGACCGGCTGGCTGGCCGGCCGACTGGCTGGCCGGCCGACTGGCTGGCTGATTGGTTGGATGGCTGGCCGACTGGCTGGCTGGCCGACTGGCTGGCTGACTGGTTGGATGGCTGGCTAGCTAAGTGACTGGCAGGCTGGCCGACTGGCTGGCTGACTGGTTGGATGGCTGGCTAGCTAAGTGACTGGCTGGCTGGCCGACTGGCTGGCTGACTGGTTGGATGGCTGGCTAGCTAAGTGACTGGCTGGCTGGCCGACTGGCTGGCTGACTGGTTGGATGGCTGGCTAGCTAAGTGACTGGCTGGCTGGCCGACTGGCTGGCTGGCCGACTGGCTGGCTGGCCGACTGGCTGGCTGACTGGTTGGATGGCTGGCTAGCTGAGTGACTGGCTGGCCGACTGGCTGGCTGACTGGTTGGTTGGCTAGCTAGCTGAGTGACTGGCTGGCCGACTGGCTGGCTGACTGGTTGGATGGCTGGCTAGCTAGCTGAGTGACTGGCTGGCCGACTGGCTGGCTGGCTGACTGGTTGGATGGCTGGCTAGCTGAGTGACTGGCTGGCCGACTGGCTGGCTGACTGGTTGGATGGCTGGCTAGCTGAGTGACTGGCTGGCCGGCTGGCTGACTGACTGGTTGGATGGCTGGCTAGCTGAGTGACTGGCTGGCCGACTGGCTGGCTGACTGGTTGGATGGCTGGTTAGCTAGCTGAGTGACTGGCTGGCTGACTGGTTGGATGGCTGGCTAGCTGAGTGACTGGCTGGCCGACTGGCTGGCTGACTGGTTGGATGGCTGGCTAGCTGAGTGACTGGTTGGATGACTGGCTGGCTGGCTGACTGGTTGGATGGCTGGCTAGCTGAGTGACTGGCTGGCCGACTGGCTGGCTGACTGGTTGGATGGCTGGCTAGCTGAGTGACTGGCTGGCCGACTGGCTGGCTGACTGGTTGGATGGCTGGCTAGCTGAGTGACTGGCTGGCCGGCTGGCTGACTGGTGGAACCTGCATCTTTCCACCCCGTCTCTGAAAATGATCCAGCAGTATTTGTGAACCTGCTGATGTGGAGGTTATTGTGTTTTATAACATGATTCAGCTGCTGCTCTCTCACCTCATATGTATTTAACCTACTACTCTCTGTTTGCTTTGCATAGCTATTTGCCTTTTCACTTTATCTCTGTAACTCAAATGCATTGCAAGTTAAATTCCAGTCTTCAGTTTACGATCGCAGCTACTGGCCTAGCTAACGTGAAATGTGTTTAGTCCTGTGTTAAAGGCCCAGTGCAGTCAAAAATGTGATTTCTTTCCTGTGTTTTATATATATTTACACACTATGAGGTTGGAATAATACTGTGCAATAATGAAAATTATGATAATCCCCTTTTAGTGTAAGAGTTATTTGAAAAGGCTGTCTGAGATTTCAGCCTGTTCTGGTGGGATGGAGCTTGGGAGTTTTTAACCGGGTGGTAAATTAGTTAATAGACCAATAAGAAAGAGTGTTCTAAACCACTCTGCCAATAACAGCTAGTTTTTTGTTTCCCCCTCCCCATTCAGACCACTCACAGACAGTCCTAGCAAAATCCTTGCTTGAGAAATTGCTCATGGCTAAGAATCTATTTTTGTTTCTTTTTGACCATTTTAATTGAAAACAATCACAGTAAGGTACTTCATTATTACCCAGAAATGGAGATAAAACGTCTGCATTGGACCTATAAACCTTAATCTCAACATGAAGACTCGTTACATATAAAAGATACAGGTTCAGATCCGCTATGTCAATTAGCCTTTTAATTTAGCAGCTTAATTCAGTTGAGTGGTTAGAGCGTTGGACTAGTAACCAATAGGTTGCAAGATCGAATCCCCGAGCTGACAAGGTAAAAATCTGTCGTTCTGCCTCTGAACAAGACAGTTAACCCACTGTTCCCTGGTAGGCCGTCATTGAAAATAAGAATTTGTTCTTAACTGACTTGCCTGGTTAAATAAAGGTCAAATACAATAAAATAAAAAATTCAGTTGAGATGAGTCTGAGTGACTGATGGAGGAAGAATGATTCAGGGTCCTAGGAGAGAGGAGGAGGACTGTACTGGTCTGAAGTATCAAGTGACATGCTTACTGTAATCAACATTAGACTGCTTGAACTGGGCCTCTGTCTTAGCATTGCACTAATTCACTTCAACTGTTAGCATCATAACACAGGAGACGAAATTCAAACTCCAGGCCAAAATAAAACACCAGCGATTCACTGTGTGTTATCTACTGAAATGTGTTTTGTTTGACAAACCTGTTGCCTTTTCACCCAAAAAAATGCAGTATATTTTATTGGAGTTTCAGAGGGAGAAAGATGTGAAGTTTGAAGAGAAGTTTATGAATGCCAATAAGCGTTTATCGTGACCTTCAGTTTCAGTTCGGACGAACATCAGCCACTGTTGTGTAACTTCGGTATTCATGTTTTGGCTCAGATAAACAGTTTGTACAAACATTCAAGTCTGACCAGAGATCAGATAGGGGTGTTGTAACTGTTGCCAAAATAATGAAATGAACATATATTGTTTAGAATGTGAGAGTAGGGTGATTCCCCTAGTGGGTCTGGGACCCCCCCCCAGCAACAATGACCAACACCCTAGCCCCTGTCCCAATAAGGGATATCAATAGGTTATATACTTACTGGGTCGGTATAGTGAGGCGGGAAACACTCTTTTCACACCACTTCCATACCGAAGTGACTTTTTCATAGCAGGTTGGGAGCATTAACACAGCAGGTTAGGAGCATTAACACAGCAGGTTAGGAGCATTAACACAGCAGGTTAGGAGCATTAACACAGCAGGTTAGGAGCATTAACATAGCAGGTTAGGAGCATTAACACAGCAGTTTGGAGCATTAACACAGCAGGTTAGGAGCATTAACACAGCAGGTTAGGAGCATTAACACAGCAGGTTAGGAGCATTAACACAGCAGGTTAGGAGCATTAACATAGCAGGTTAGGAGCATTAACACAGCAGGTTAGGAGCATTAACACAGCAGGTTAGGAGCATTAACATAGCAGGTTAGGAGCATTAACACAGCAGTTTGGAGCATTAACAGCAGGTTAGGAGCATTAACACAGCAGGTTAGGAGCATTAACACAGCAGGTTAGGAGCATTAACATAGCAGGTTAGGAGCATTAACACAGCAGGTTAGGAGCATTAACACAGCAGGTTAGGAGCATTAACACAGCAGGTTAGGAGCATTAACATAGCAGGTTAGGAGCATTAACACAGCAGGTTAGGAGCATTAACACAGCAGGTTAGGAGCATTAACACAGCAGTTTGGAGCATTAACACAGCAGGTTAGGAGCATTAACACAGCAGGTTAGGAGCATTAACACAACACAGCAGGTTAGGAGCATTAACACAGCAGGTTAGGAGCATTAACACAGCAGGTTAGGAGCATTAACACAGCAGTTTAGGAGCATTAACACAGCAGGTTAGGAGCATTAACATAGCAGGTTAGGAGCATTAACACAGCAGGTTAGGAGCATTAACATAGCAGGTTAGGAGCATTAACACAGCAGGTTAGGAGCATTAACATAGCAGGTTAGGAGCATTAACACAGCAGGTTAGGAGCATTAACACAGCAGGTTAGGCGCATTAACATAGCAGGTTAGGAGCATTAACACAGCAGGTTAGGAGCATTAACACAGCAGGTTAGGCGCATTAACACAGCAGGTTAGGCGCATTAACACAGCAGGTTAGGAGCATTAACACAGCAGGTTAGGAGCATTAACATAGTAGGTTAGGAGCATTAACACAGCAGGTTAGGAGCATTAACACAGCAGGTTAGGAGCATTGACATAGCAGGTTAGGAGCATTGACATAGCAGGTTAGGAGCATTAACACAGCAGGTTAGGAGCATTAACATAGCAGGTTAGGAGCATTAACACAGCCGGTTAGGAGCATTAACATAGCAGGTTAGGAGCATTGACATAGCAGGTTAGGAGCATTAACATAGCAGGTTAGGAGCATTAACACAGCAGGTTAGGAGCATTAACACAGCAGGTTAGGAGCATTAACACAGCAGGTTAGGAGCATTGACATAGCAGGTTAGGAGCATTAACACAGCAGGTTAGGAGCATTAACATAGCAGGTTAGGAGCATTAACACAGCAGGTTAGGAGCATTGACATAGCAGGTTAGGAGCATTGACATAGCAGGTTAGGAGCATTAACATAGCAGGTTAGGAGCATTGACATAGCAGGTTAGGAGCATTGACATAGCAGGTTAGGAGCATTAACACAGCAGGTTAGGAGCATTAACATAGCAGGTTAGGAGCATTAACACAGCAGGTTAGGAGCATTAACACAGCAGGTTAGGAGCATTAACATAGCAGGTTAGGAGCATTAACACAGCAGGTTAGGAGCATTAACATAGTAGGTTAAAAGGAACATTCTCTAAAGTTGTAGGAACGTTTGTTGTTAGCTGGGGGGGGGTTCATGTCCCTATGGAAAAGCAGTATCATTCTCACTCAGTCCCAGTCCACCTGGTAAGGGAAGACTGCAAGGCGCCAGGCTCAATCAGTCTTCTGTATGTACATGAGATTCATCATTACAGAGACTACTGTGTCTGTTTTTAGCCATGTCAGCCAGTCCGAGCCGTGGTTGCTGAGTGACTGTGAAACAGGCCGTTGGTTCATGTGTATGACTACATTGTCCAGCTAGTTGTCTAGGCTGAACAGGAGCGTGCACTGTTGGAAGGCCCGAACGCTCCGGCTAGCTCCGTCAACTCTCCAATGCTTGTGGTTTTCCTGGTCTATTTTCATCAGGCCAGTCAGTCCGTCATGGAGAAAGGACGTCTGCTGGAAGGCTGGAGGACTCGGTGCTGGTGACAGATCCATCTTTGTCCTACAGTTCTAGAAAGCATAGCTCAGAAAACAACCAGCAATACAAGTCTTTTTTTCAGAGAAGGGAAACAAAGAACATTGTTAAATGTTTTCCCTTGATAAAATGCTAGAAAAATGAATCAATGGCTTTTAATGAAGAGCAAACTTTACTGTTGTCTTTGATATCTCTCCTTTTATAAATCAGTTTATAAATGTTTCTATGTCGCTTTCCACTGTAATCAAGCTGATAGAGAATGTCCTCCACCCTAGAAACAGTAGCTAGCCTTCAATCTTCTCTTGTCAAACAACTGGCTAACGCTGATCACACAGTTCTTCTGGTAGCTTCCTAGTTTATCCTTATCTGACCTTGACTAGCACCACAGACAGGAAGCCAGCCTCCAGTGGACCTCGACTGGCTCCATGGACAGGAAGCCAGCCTCACAGCGGACCTCGACTGGCACCACAGACAGGAAGCCAGCCTCACAGCGGACCTCGACTGGCACCACAGACAGGAAGCCAGCCTCATAGCTGACCTTGACTGGCACCACAGACAGGAAGCCAGCCTCCAGTGGACCTCGACTGGCTCCATGGACAGGAAGCCAGCCTCACAGCGGACCTCGACTGGCACCACAGACAGGAAGCCAGCCTCACAGCGGCCCTCGACTGGCACCACAGACAGGAAGCCAGCCTCATAGCTGACCTTGACTGGCACCACAGACAGGAAGCCAGTCTCACAGCTGAAGGCAAAACAGTCTCCAAGTCTCTGGGATATGGACTCAGTTTTGACCTGCGAGTGGCAGCAGTACACTCAGAAGCGTCTAGTCTGCCGGAAAGCCACAAGAAGAACAAGTCAATTGTTTCATATTTCAACCGCAAGTTTCTTGAACTTAGTTTCTTTGTTCTTTCTTTATGCCGTAGTCAGGAACCTCCCCTTACTTCTAAAAGTGTTCTCAAAGAACGTGTAATAGGTTCTGTTAGATCAACCAGGGTTCCCCAGAGTTCATGGTACACATGGACCGTAGACCAATTCTGAAATCGTAATGAGGCGACCAATGGCCCGTTAGTGAACCTTGAAGCCTGAAGAACTTATTTCATTGCAGGCCTTTTTTTTTTAACAACTGACTAGTTGGTGTGAAAGAAGGTAATCACCTTGTTTTCCTTTAGCAGGCGAGACGGCTGTACCTTTCTCCCTGACCTCTCCACCACAGTCACCGGGTGTGTTCCAAATGGCCCCCTATTTCTATGGCACCTTATTCCCTATACAGTAGACTATTTTTAACCAGAGCCCTACGGACCCTGGTCAAAGGTAGTGCACTATAAAGGGACTAAAGTGTCATTTGGGATGCAGTCACAGTGTGTTCTCCATGCATCTGTTTGTAGTTATTGGAAAGCGTTTCCCCGCCTCGAGGGCTGACTACTCTGAAAGAGACGTTTATTGAGTCTAACATGACGGTAACATCTAATTTAGCAGCATCATTACTGGCTGCACTGTGTACTGCCAATACTTCCACTGTTGTTGTTAAGCTTGTTTTGGTTTGCTATCTCAGTTCTTTAGGAACAGCCCTTAGGCTAGTAACATCTGAGGTGAGCTTTTCTCCTTCCCAAATCTACAACTAGGACAACTCCTATCTAAGGACAGAGACAAGATGATCTACTCTCTGTCTTGACAAGATGATCTACTCTCTGTCTCGCTAAGATGATCTACTCTCTGTCTTGACAAGATGATCTACTCTCTGTCTTGACAAGATGATCTACTCTCTGTCTTGACAAGATGATCTACTCTATGTCTCGCTAAGATGA
>NC_138295.1:91370000-91387500 GCF_965601325.2 Salmo salar
GTAGCTTGTGTTCTGACATACTGTAGCTTGTGTTCTGACATACTGTAGCTTGTGTTCTGTCATACTGTAGCTTGTGTTCTGTATTTGATGGGCTGTTCATAGTAAGGCTGTTTATAGTTCATAGTAAGGCTGTTTATAGTTCATAGTAAGGCTGTTTGTAGTTCATAGTAAGGCTGTTTATAGTTCATAGTAAGGCTGTTTATAGTTCATAGTAAGGCTGTTTATAGTTCATAGTAAGGCTGTTTATAGTTCATAGTAAGGCTGTTTATAGTTCATAGTAAGGCTGTTTATAGTTCATAGTAAGGCTGTTTATAGTTCATAGTAAGGCTGTTTGTAGTTCATAGTAAGGCTGTTTGTAGTTCATAGTAAGGCTGTTTGTAGTTCATAGTAAGGCTGTTTGTAGTTCATAGTAAGGCTGTTTATAGTTCATAGTAAGGCTGTTTGTAGTTCATAGTAAGGCTGTTTATAGTTCATAGTAAGGCTGTTTGTAGTTCATAGTAAGGCTGTTTATAGTTCATAGTAAGGCTGTTTATAGTTCATAGTAAGGCTGTTTATAGTTCATAGTAAGGCTGTTTATAGTTCATAGTAAGGCTGTTTATAGTTCATAGTAAGGCTGTTTATAGTTCATAGTAAGGCTGTTTATAGTTCATAGAAAGGCTGTTCATAGTTCATAGTAAGGCTGTTTATAGTTCATAGTAAGGCTGTTTATAGTTCATAGTAAGGCTGTTTATAGTTCATAGTAAGGCTGTTTATAGTTCATAGTAAGGCTGTTTATAGTTCATAGTAAGGCTGTTCATAGTTCATAGTAAGGCTGTTTATAGTTCATAGTAAGGCTGTTTGTAGTTCATAGTAAGGCTGTTTGTAGTTCATAGTAAGGCTGTTCGTAGTTCATAGTAAGGCTGTTTATAGTTCATAGTAAGGCTGTTTGTAGTTCATAGTAAGGCTGTTTGTAGTTCATAGTAAGGCTGTTTATAGTTCATAGTAAGGCTGTTTATAGTTCATAGTAAGGCTGTTTATAGTTCATAGTAAGGCTGTTTATAGTTCATAGTAAGGCTGTTTGTAGTTCATAGTAAGGCTGTTTGTAGTTCATAGTAAGGCTGTTTATAGTTCATAGTAAGGCTGTTTGTAGTTCATAGTAAGGCGGTTTGTAGTTCATAGACATTGTAGATATTGCCAATGATGCAATGCTTCTCTTGGACATTGCCAGCTATTTTTCCCATTAGGCCTGTTACTTTTCTGAATAGATATTTTCTCTGTTCTAACAGGTGTTTTCCTTTGACTTTGACCTTCTAACAGGTGTTATGTAATAGGTTCAGTCTTTTCTCTCAAGGTGGCCTCGCCTTGTGTGCTTTAGCTGGTCGCAGTTCTGGCAACGCCAAGTGTTTGCACAGCAGGCTAGCCACACAACCAGGACTGGCTGTTGTCTCTAATCTACAGAGCTCTCTGTGCAGGTTACACTCTCAAGGACAGGGCACGGATAATGGATAAAAGAGAGAGGAGAGCGAGACACAGACAGAGGAGAGAGGGAGAGGAGGGGAGTGTCAGGTCTTTAAGAGGTGGTTGCTTGGAAACCCATTTCTCCCCCCTGCAGTCACAAGGAGGCCTCATCTGTCTGTCTGTCTGTCTGTCTGTCTGTCTGTCTGTCTGTCTGTCTGTCTGTCTGTCTGTCTGTCTGTCTGTCTGTCTGTCTGTCTGTCTGTCTGTCTGTCTGTCTGTCTGTCTGTCTGTCTGTCTGTCTGTCTGTCTGTCTGTCTGTCTGTCTGTCTGTCTGTGTCCTTCATCCTGTCTGTCTGTCTGTCTGTCTGTCTGTCTGTCTGTCTGTCTGTCTGTCTGTCTGTCTGTCTGTCTGTCTGTCTGTCTGTCTGTCTGTCTGTCTGTCTGTGTCCTTCATCCTGTCTGTCTGTCTGTCTGTCTGTCTGTCTGTCTGTCTGTCTGTCTGTCTGTCTGTCTGTGTCCTTCATCCTGTCTGTCTGTCTGTCTGCCTGTCTGTCTGTCTGTCTGTCTGTCTGTCTGTCTGTCTGGGACCTTTAGGGTGTTACCATTCAATATTAACTTTAGTGATCCTGCATTTCCAGTTTAGCAGGAAACTTTTCTTGCAGGGTTTATTGAGAAGTTGAAGCTTGTTTCAGCCTGTCAGTCAGACTTAGTGTGGTCTTCTGTGGTCTCACTGACTCTAGTCTCCATAAGCTGTCATGAATGGTTCCTCTGACATAATCAGTTGTTGTGAATGTGACTGAGGAAGCTTCAACATCCTGTCATTACCACAAACCTGACTCCAGTCTGGCTCTAACAGTAACAGACCAGGTGACAGGCCTGTCAACACTGGTACATCACTGTCTCTAACAGTAACAGACCAGGTGACAGGCCTGTCAACACTGGTACATCACTGTCTCTAACAGTAACAGACCAGGTGACAGACCTGTCAACACTGGTACATCACTGTCTCTAACAGTAACAGACCAGGTGACAGGCCTGTCAACACTGGTACATCACTGTCTCTAACAGTAACAGACCAGGTGACAGGCCTGTCAACACTGGTACATCACTGTCTCTAACAGTAACAGACCAGGTGACAGGCCTGTCAACACTGGTACATCACTGTCTCTAACAGTAACAGACCAGGTGACAGGCCTGTCAACACTGGTACATCACTGTCTCTAACAGTAACAGACCAGGTGACAGGCCTGTCAACACTGGTACATCACTGTCTCTAACAGTAACAGACCAGGTGACAGGCCTGTCAACACTGGTACATCACTGTCTCTAACAGTAACAGACCAGGTGACAGGCCTGTCAACACTGGTACATCACTGTCTCTAACAGTAACAGACCAGGTGACAGACCTGTCAACACTGGTACATCACTGTCTCTAACAGTAACAGACCAGGTGACAGACCTGTCAACACTGGTACATCACTGTCTCTAACAGTAACAGACCAGGTGACAGGCCTGTCAACACTGGTACATCACTGTCTCTAACAGTAACAGACCAGGTGACAGGCCTGTCAACACTGGTACATCACTGTCTCTAACAGTAACAGACCAGGTGACAGGCCTGTCAACACTGGTACATCACTGTCTCTAACAGTAACAGACCAGGTGACAGACCTGTCAACACTGGTACATCACTGTCTCTAACAGTAACAGACCAGGTGACAGGCCTGTCAACACTGGTACATCACTGTCTCTAACAGTAACAGACCAGGTGACAGGCCTGTCAACACTGGTACATCACTGTCTCTAACAGTAACAGACCAGGTGACAGGCCTGTCAACACTGGTACATCACTGTCTCTAACAGTAACAGACCAGGTGACAGGCCTGTCAACACTGGTACATCACTGTCTCTAACAGTAACAGACCAGGTGACAGGCCTGTCAACACTGGTACATCACTGTCTCTAACAGTAACAGACCAGGTGACAGGCCTGTCAACACTGGTACATCACTGTCTCTAACAGTAACAGACCAGGTGACAGGCCTGTCAACACTGGTACATCACTGTCTCTAACAGTAACTGACCAGGTGACAGGCCTGTCAACACTGGTACATCACTGTCTCTAACAGTAACAGACCAGGTGACAGGCCTGTCAACACTGGTACATCACTGTCTCTAACAGTAACAGACCAGGTGACAGGCCTGTCAACACTGGTACATCACTGTCTCTAACAGTAACAGACCAGGTGACAGGCCTGTCAACACTGGTACATCACTGTCTCTAACAGTAACAGACCAGGTGACAGGCCTGTCAACACTGGTACATCACTGTCTAACAGTAACAGACCAGGTGACAGGCCTGTCAACACTGGTACATCACTGTCTGTAATGATGGTAGTAAAGTGTGATGACAGCTTCTGAACCTGTTCCCAGGATGACGCAGAGCACACACACACACACACACACACACACACACACACACACACACACACACACACACACACACACACACACACAAACAAAAGCTGGTTGTGCAGTGTGTTGTTGTGCAGAACAGAGAGGTTTGTTTGTGGGAAGGCCTGTCAAGATAATGTCAGAGAGGACTGAGGACTGACAAGTGGAGACGTGTTTGGTTGCGTGGGATGGGAGCTGGACTTGCTGTTGGCCAAGACAAATCAGACAGTTCTCCTGGAAATGTGTTTGCATGGACCCAAAATGGCACCCTATTCCCTATATAGTGCACTAACTTTGACCAAAAGTAGTGCACTATAAAGGGAAGAGGGTGCCATTTGGGACTGGGACCTGTTGTTGGCTAAGGGATTGATTTTACAACACAGATTTCGCCCCCTTCTCTTCCAGTGTTTTTATTGGCCAGAGATGCTTTCTACTTCCACCCCCCACATTGTCAACTTTTTTCTACTAAACAGACGGGTTGTCCCCAAATGTCTGTTAAACTGGAAACGAACCTGTCCTGACACAGTATTAGGCTATAGACTGCTCTATGTTACTCCTGCTGTAATCCAGGCATTGTGTATT
The DNA here is from genome assembly GCF_965601325.2 of Salmo salar. Lineage (NCBI taxonomy): Eukaryota > Metazoa > Chordata > Actinopteri > Salmoniformes > Salmonidae > Salmo > Salmo salar. The sequence continues at coordinate 91,374,473 of NC_138295.1, forward strand.
TGGGACAATCCACTTGGAGCTGGAGCTGGGCCATATGGACAGATATATTTGGCGGTATTTTGATGTTTTTTGAATAATTAAAAGTTACAGATATGCTTTATGAGTAGTGCCTGTCCCCAGGGTGGTACCAGAAACATTCTGAGTGGTTTTAATTGGTCATTCTCTCTTCTGATTTGTTTTCTACTATTCAATCAAACTTCAACCCCAAAATCATTTTCAGCATTTTCATACATTTCTGAATTTCCTTCACTCTTTTGTTATCATTTCCACACTGCCACCACATTTTGTTTTGTCTTTATATGCCTCTATTTTGTGAAAAAAAGTAATTTTCCTTTTTATCTGAATAATTATTCTCCTCTGTAACCAGAAATGTTCAATAGATTCAATGGCAGTTCTTACTTTCTTCACAAAGGGGCACTGTGCTGATTTTCTACGGTGCTTTAGGTACCGGCACAGCCTCACAGGCAAGATTCATGGCAAAAAAGTACACTTGCTAGCGCTGCCTCACAGGCACTATTCACGGCAACAAAAAATGTTCGCACCCGACGCTCTTGCTAGCAGTTTCTAACTGTTATCATTTTCTTACTACAGTTCAGTCATTTAGCAGACGCTCTTATCCAGAGCAACTTACAGGAACAATTAGGGTTAAGTGCCTTGCTTAAGGGTACATCGACAGATTTTTCACCTAGTCAGTTCAGGGATTTGAACCAGTGACCTTTCGGTAACTGACCCAACGCTCTTAACCGCTAGGCTACCTCCAGCCCAGACTGGTAGTCAGAACGGACGATTGCCATCATTTTTCCAGTTTAATCGCTGCATTATTGCATTTATATTACATTGAACAATCCAAACATTGAAATACCGTCATGTAAAGTAAAAAACTCAAAACAGTCCAGGTATTAATACCGGTATATATGGCAAGATATAGTTTACCGGCCATTCTCCTACTTGGAGCAATGTTTTTTAATTTTCATTTGGTGTCTTTTTAGATAAGAACAAGCATTGGGTTAGTATCAGACATTCTCCGAATAGAACATTTTACAGCAGAGTCTCCTGTCTGCACTGACTGAGAATAGATCATTGATCAAGAGCTGTCTGAAAGGCAGGTTGATTAGATTACTGGAACATCAGGCTTTTCTCTGGATCAACAAGGGGCTTAGGTGGTTGGCGTGGCAATGGGCACGGTCGGTGGGGCTAATTTGTAGAGAACATTTTAGAGGCCCCCATCCTGAAGGTGTAGAGAACATTTTAAAGACCCCATCCTGGCGGTGTAGAGAACATTTTAGAGGCCCCCATCCTGGCGGTGTAGAGAACATTTTAGAGTCCCCATCCTGGCGGTGTAGAGAACATTTTAGAGGCCCCATCCTGGCAGGGTAGAGAAGTGTTTGCATTTTTAGGCCAATTTCCTGCAATTCTACACGTTTCTCCATGGAGCTGAGAGAACATGTTGTCGTTTTAAAGCTAGTTTCCTGCATTTTTATACATTTTGCTCAAACATAATATCAGAATTCATTGTTTTTGGAATTTTCAATTCTCCCTGACTGTCTAGCTTTTATTTTGGTGATTGTTAGTTCTCAAAGATTATTATTATTTTTATATATAGCTCCATTATCTTTTCTACATACTTTATATCTGGTTTTAGTTGTTTAAGTTTACACTGAAAAGGTTTTCCCATCCTGAAAATGTATTTCCCCCAAAAAACGCTTAGGCGGCCCGCCAAAGGATTTCAATGGCAGGAAAATCCCTGAACATAAAGCCATTCCAATATGTGACCAGCATCATAATTCCATTTCCTGTGTAGTTTTATCCTCCTCTACCTCTAACCAGAGGTGCAAAAGTAAAGGGTTTAATGCCAATGCCCTAACTGTGTGTGTGTGTGTGTGTGTGTGTGTGTGTGTGTGTGTGTGTGTGTGTGTGTGTGTGTGTGTGTGTGTGTGTGTGTGTGTGTGTGTGTGTGTGTGTGTGTGTGTGTGTGTGTGTGTGTGTGTGTGTGTGTGTGTGTGTGTGTGTGTGTTAGAGTGAAGGTAAGGTTTAATGCCCCATGGTGTGTGTTAGAGCGAAGGTAAGGTTTAATGCCACAGCTTGGCTGCACTTTAAACACCGACAGACCAATTGATTTCCTGGGGTTAGGGTTATCTGTAGTGATCTAATCTGTTGACGTCCCTCATGCCTTGAGGACCAGACGGGTTACCAGCAACGCTTGTTTATCTGCTTCACGGTAGACCTACTCCACAAACATTATCTGAACCGGGCTTCCTGATCCACTAACACAGACAGATGAGGCCTGTTATCTGGGCTGGTTTACCACCTTGGGACCAGGGCTCCTGATCCACTAACACAGACAGATAAGGCCTGTTATCTGGGCTGGTTTACCACCTTGGGACCAGGGCTCCTGATCCACTAACACAGACAGATGAGGCCTGTTATCTGGGCTGGTTTACCACCTTGGGACCAGGGCTCCTGATCCACTAACACAGACAGATGAGGCCTGTTATCTGGGCTGGTTTACCACCTTGGGGACAGGGCTCCTGATCCACTAACACAGACAGATGAGGCCTGTTATCTGGGCTGGTTGGCCACCTTGGGGACAGGGCTCCTGATCCACTAACACAGACAGATGAGGCCTGTTATCTGGGCTGGTTTACCACCTTGGGACCAGGGCTCCTGATCCACTAACACAGACAGATGAGGCCTGTTATCTGGGCTGGTTTACCACCTCGGGACCAAGGCTCCTGATCCACTAACACAGACAGATGAGGCCTGTTATCTGGGCTGGTTTACCACCTTGGGACCAGGGCTCCTGATCCACTAACACAGACAGATGAGGCCTGTTATCTGGGCTGGTTGGCCACCTTGGGGACAGGGCTCCTGATCCACTAACACAGACAGATGAGGCCTGTTTTCTGGGCTGGTTTACCACCTTGGGACCAGGGCTCCTGATCCACTAACACAGACAGATGAGGCCTGTTATCTGGGCTGGTTGGCCACCTTGGGGACAGGGCTCCTGATCCACTAACACAGACAGATGAGGCCTGTTATCTGGGCTGGTTGGCCACCTTGGGGACAGGGCTCCTGATCCACTAACACAGACAGATGAGGCCTGTTTTCTGGGCTGGTTTACCACCTTGGGACCAGGGCTCCTGATCCACTAACACAGACAGATGAGGCCTGTTATCTGGGCTGGTTTACCACCTTGGGGACAGGGCTCCTGATCCACTAACACAGACAGATGAGGCCTGTTATCTGGGCTGGTTTACCACCTTGGGACCAGGGCTCCTGATCCACTAACACAGACAGATGAGGCCTGTTATCTGGGCTGGTTTACCACCTCGGGACCAAGGCTCCTGATCCACTAACACAGACAGATGAGGCCTGTTATCTGGGCTGGTTGGCCACCTTGGGGACAGGGCTCCTGATCCACTAACACAGACAGATGAGGCCTGTTATCTGGGCTGGTTTACCACCTTGGGACCAGGGCTCCTGATCCACTAACACAGACAGATGAGGCCTGTTATCTGGGCTGGTTTACTATTATACCAATAGGTCTGGATGGTAACAGCTTCTGTTGTATTGTATTATACCAATAGGTCTGGATGGTAACAGCTTCTGTTGTATTGTATTATACCAATAGGTCTGGATGGTAACAGCTTCTGTTGTATTGTATTATACCAATAGGTCTGGATGGTAACAGCTTCTGTTGTATAGTATTATACCAATAGGTCTGGATGGTAACAGCTTCTGTTGTATTGTATTATACCAATAGGTCTGGATGGTAACAGCTTCTGTTGTATTGTATTATACCAATAGGTCTGGATGGTAACAGCTTCTGTTGTATTGTATTATACCAATAGGTCTGGATGGTAACAGCTTCTGTTGTATTGTATTATACCAATAGGTCTGGATGGTAACAGCTTCTGTTGTATAGTATTATACCAATAGGTCTGGATGGTAACAGCTTCTGTTGTATTGTATTATACCAATAGGTCTGGATGGTAACAGCTTCTGTTGTATTGTATTATACCAATAGGTCTGGATGGTAACAGCTTCTGTTGTATTGTATTATACCAATAGGTCTGGATGGTAACAGCTTCTGTTGTATAGTATTATACCAATAGGTCTGGATGGTAACAGCTTCTGTTGTATTGTATTATACCAATAGGTCTGGATGGTAGCAGCTTCTGTTGTATTGTATTATACCAATAGGTCTGGATGGTAACAGCTTCTGTTGTATTGTATTATACCAATAGGTCTGGATGGTAACAGCTTCTGTTGTATTGTATTATACCAATAGGTCTGGATGGTAACAGCTTCTGTTGTATTGTATTATACCAATAGGTCTGGATGGTAACAGCTTCTGTTGTATAGTATTATACCAATAGGTCTGGATGGTAACAGCTTCTGTTGTATAGTATTATACCAATAGGTCTGGATGGTAACAGCTTCTGTTGTATTGTATTATACCAATAGGTCTGGATGGTATTGGGATACAGTCCAGTCATGCATTCAAAAAGATCATTTGAAAAGTATTACTGTCACTTGCAAATTGCCTTGGTGAACTGCATGATAGTTTCCCAGCCGTTGTTTGTGTGATACTGTATTACAGCCTCTATCTACTGATGACCATGTCCCTGATCAGACTGGTGGGTTGTACAGCCTCTATCTACTGATGACCATGTCCCTGATCAGACTGGTGGGGTGTACAGCCTCTATCTACTGATGACCATGTCCCTGATCAGACTGGTGTGGTGTACAGCCTCTATCTACTGATGACCATGTCCCTGATCAGACTGGTGTGGTGTACAGCCTCTATCTACTGATGACCATGTCCCTGATCAGACTGGTGTGGTGTACAGCCTCTATCTACTGATGTCCCTGATCAGACTGGTGTGTTGTACAGCCTCTATCTACTGATGACCATGTCCCTGATCAGACTGGTGGGTTGTACAGCCTCTATCTACTGATGACCATGTCCCTGATCAGACTGGTGGGTTGTACAGCCTCTATCTACTGATGTCCCTGATCAGACTGGTGGGTTGTACAGCCTCTATCTACTGATGACCATGTCCCTGATCAGACTGGTGGGTTGTACAGCCTCTATCTACTGATGTCCCTGATCAGACTGGTGGGGTGTACAGCCTCTATCTACTGATGACCATGTCCCTGATCAGACTGGTGGGGTGTACAGCCTCTATCTACTGATGACCATGTCCCTGATCAGACTGGTGGGGTGTACAGCCTCTATCTACTGATGACCATGTCCCTGATCAGACTGGTGGGTTGTACAGCCTCTATCTACTGATGACCCTGATCAGACTGGTGTGGTGTACAGCCTCTATCTACTGATGACCATGTCCCTGATCAGACTGGTGTGGTGTACAGCCTCTATCTACTGATGACCATGTCCCTGATCAGACTGGTGGGGTGTACAGCCTCTATCTACTGATGACCGTGTCCCTGATCAGACTGGTGAGTTGTACAGCCTCTATCTACTGATGACCATGTCCCTGATCAGACTGGTGTGGTGTACAGCCTCTATCTACTGATGTCCCTGATCAGACTGGTGGGGTGTACAGCCTCTATCTACTGATGACCATGTCCCTGATCAGACTGGTGTGGTGTACAGCCTCTATCTACTGATGACCATGTCCCTGATCAGACTGGTGGGTTGTACAGCCTCTATCTACTGATGACCATGTCCCTGATCAGACTGGTGGGTTGTACAGCCTCTATCTACTGATGTCCCTGATCAGACTGGTGGGTTGTACAGCCTCTATCTACTGATGACCATGTCCCTGATCAGACTGGTGGGTTGTACAGCCTCTATCTACTGATGACCATGTCCCTGATCAGACTGGTGGGGTGTACAGCCTCTATCTACTGATGTCCCTGATCAGACTGGTGTGGTGTACAGCCTCTATCTACTGATGACCATGTCCCTGATCAGACTGGTGTGGTGTACAGCCTCTATCTACTGATGACCATGTCCCTGATCAGACTGGTGGGTTGTACAGCCTCTATCTACTGATGACCCTGATCAGACTGGTGTGGTGTACAGCCTCTATCTACTGATGACCATGTCCCTGATCAGACTGGTGTGGTGTACAACCTCTATCTACTGATGACCATGTCCCTGATCAGACTGGTGGGGTGTACAGCCTCTATCTACTGATGACCATGTCCCTGATCAGACTGGTGTGGTGTACAGCCTCTATCTACTGATGACCATGTCCCTGATCAGACTGGTGTGGTGTACAGCCTCTATCTACTGATGTCCCTGATCAGACTGGTGGGTTGTACAGCCTCTATCTACTGATGACCATGTCCCTGATCAGACTGGTGTGGTGTACAGCCTCTATCTACTGATGACCATGTCCCTGATCAGACTGGTGTGGTGTACAGCCTCTATCTACTGATGACCATGTCCCTGATCAGACTGGTGGGTTGTACAGCCTCTATCTACTGATGACCATGTCCCTGATCAGACTGGTGGGGTGTACAGCCTCTATCTACTGATGACCGTGTCCCTGATCAGACTGGTGTTGTGTACAGCCTCTATCTACTGATGACCATGTCCCTGATCAGACTGGTGTGGTGTACAGCCTCTATCTACTGATGACCATGTCCCTGATCAGACTGGTGGGTTGTACAGCCTCTATCTACTGATGACCGTGTCCCTGATCAGACTGGTGGGTTGTACAGCCTCTATCTACTGATGACCATGTCGCTGATCAGACTGGTGTGGTGTACAGCCTCTATCTACTGATGACCATGTCCCTGATCAGACTGGTGTGGTGTACAGCCTCTATCTACTGATGTCCCTGATCAGACTGGTGTGGTGTACAGCCTCTATCTACTGATGACCATGTCCCTGATCAGACTGGTGGGGTGTACAGCCTCTATCTGCTGATGACCATGTCCCTGATCAGACTGGTGGGGTGTACAGCCTCTATCTACTGATGTCCCTGATCAGACTGGTGTGGTGTACAGCCTCTATCTACTGATGTCCCTGATCAGACTGGTGGGTTGTACAGCCTCTATCTACTGATGACCATGTCCCTGATCAGACTGGTGTGGTGTACAGCCTCTATCTACTGATGACCATGTCCCTGATCAGACTGGTGTGGTGTACAGCCTCTATCTACTGATGACCATGTCCCTGATCAGACTGGTGTGGTGTACAGCCTCTATCTACTGATGACCATGTCCCTGATCAGACTGGTGGGTTGTACAGCCTCTATCTACTGATGACCATGTCCCTGATCAGACTGGTGGGTTGTACAGCCTCTATCTACTGATGACCATGTCGCTGATCAGACTGGTGGGTTGTACAGCCTCTATCTACTGATGTCCCTGATCAGACTGGTGTGGTGTACAGCCTCTATCTACTGATGACCATGTCCCTGATCAGACTGGTGGGGTGTACAGCCTCTATCTACTGATGACCATGTCCCTGATCAGACTGGTGTGGTGTACAGCCTCTATCTACTGATGACCATGTCCCTGATCAGACTGGTGGGTTGTACAGCCTCTATCTACTGATGACCATGTCCCTGATCAGACTGGTGGGTTGTACAGCCTCTATCTACTGATGTCCCTGATCAGACTGGTGGGTTGTACAGCCTCTATCTACTGATGACCATGTCCCTGATCAGACTGGTGTGGTGTACAGCCTCTATCTACTGATGACCATGTCCCTGATCAGACTGGTGGGTTGTACAGCCTCTATCTACTGATGACCATGTCCCTGATCAGACTGGTGGGTTGTACAGCCTCTATCTACTGATGACCATGTCCCTGATCAGACTGGTGGGGTGTACAGCCTCTATCTACTGATGTCCCTGATCAGACTGGTGGGTTGTACAGCCTCTATCTACTGATGACCATGTCCCTGATCAGACTGGTGTGGTGTACAGCCTCTATCTACTGATGACCATGTCCCTGATCAGACTGGTGGGGTGTACAGCCTCTATCTACTGATGACCATGTCCCTGATCAGACTGGTGTGGTGTACAGCCTCTATCTACTGATGACCATGTCCCTGATCAGACTGGTGGGTTGTACAGCCTCTATCTACTGATGACCATGTCCCTGATCAGACTGGTGTGGTGTACAGCCTCTATCTACTGATGACCATGTCCCTGATCAGACTGGTGGGGTGTACAGCCTCTATCTACTGATGTCCCTGATCAGACTGGTGGGTTGTACAGCCTCTATCTACTGATGACCATGTCCCTGATCAGACTGGTGTGGTGTACAGCCTCTATCTACTGATGTCCCTGATCAGACTGGTGGGGTGTACAGCCTCTATCTACTGATGACCATGTCCCTGATCAGACTGGTGGGGTGTACAGCCTCTATCTACTGATGACCATGTCCCTGATCAGACTGGTGTGGTGTACAGCCTCTATCTACTGATGTCCCTGATCAGACTGGTGGGGTGTACAGCCTCTATCTACTGATGACCATGTCCCTGATCAGACTGGTGTGGTGTACAGCCTCTATCTACTGATGACCATGTCCCTGATCAGACTGGTGGGGTGTACAGCCTCTATCTACTGATGACCATGTCCCTGATCAGACTGGTGTGGTGTACAGCCTCTATCTACTGATGACCATGTCCCTGATCAGACTGGTGTGGTGTACAGCCTCTATCTACTGATGTCCATGTCCCTGATCAGACTGGTGTGGTGTACAGCCTCTATCTACTGATGACCATGTCCCTGATCAGACTGGTGGGTTGTACAGCCTCTATCTACTGATGTCCATGTCCCTGATCAGACTGGTGGGGTGTACAGCCTCTATCTACTGATGACCATGTCCCTGATCAGACTGGTGGGTTGTACAGCCTCTATCTACTGATGTCCATGTCCCTGATCAGACTGGTGGGGTGTACAGCCTCTATCTACTGATGACCATGTCCCTGATCAGACTGGTGTGGTGTACAGCCTCTATCTACTGATGACCATGTCCCTGATCAGACTGGTGGGTTGTACAGCCTCTATCTACTGATGACCATGTCCCTGATCAGACTGGTGGGGTGTACAGCCTCTATCTACTGATGACCATGTCCCTGATCAGACTGGTGTGGTTTACAGCCTCTATCTACTGATGTCCCTGATCAGACTGGTGGGGTGTACAGCCTCTATCTACTGATGACCATGTCCCTGATCAGACTGGTGTGGTGTACAGCCTCTATCTACTGATGACCATGTCCCTGATCAGACTGGTGGGGTGTACAGCCTCTATCTACTGATGTCCCTGATCAGACTGGTGGGTTGTACAGCCTCTATCTACTGATGACCATGTCCCTGATCAGACTGGTGTGGTGTACAGCCTCTATCTACTGATGACCATGTCCCTGATCAGACTGGTGTGGTGTACAGCCTCTATCTACTGATGACCATGTCCCTGATCAGACTGGTGGGGTGTACAGCCTCTATCTACTGATGACCATGTCCCTGATCAGACTGGTGTGGTGTACAGCCTCTATCTACTGATGACCATGTCCCTGATCAGACTGGTGTGGTGTACAGCCTCTATCTACTGATGACCATGTCCCTGATCAGACTGGTGGGTTGTACAGCCTCTATCTACTGATGACCATGTCCCTGATCAGACTGGTGTGGTGTACAGCCTCTATCTACTGATGACCATGTCCCTGATCAGACTGGTGGGTTGTACAGCCTCTATCTACTGATGACCATGTCCCTGATCAGACTGGTGGGCTGTACAGCCTCTATCTACTGATGACCATGTCCCTGATCAGACTGGTGTGTTGTACAGCCTCTATCTACTGATGACCATGTCCCTGATCAGACTGGTGGGTTGTACAGCCTCTATCTACTGATGACCATGTCCCTGATCAGACTGGTGTGGTGTACAGCCTCTATCTACTGATGACCATGTCCCTGATCAGACTGGTGGGTTGTACAGCCTCTATCTACTGATGACCATGTCCCTGATCAGACTGGTGGGTTGTACAGCCTCTATCTACTGATGACCATGTCCCTGATCAGACTGGTGTGGTGTACAGCCTCTATCTACTGATGACCATGTCCCTGATCAGACTGGTGGGTTGTACAGCCTCTATCTACTGATGTCCCTGATCAGACTGGTGGGTTGTACAGCCTCTATCTACTGATGACCATGTCCCTGATCAGACTGGTGTGGTGTACAGCCTCTATCTACTGATGACCATGTCCCTGATCAGACTGGTGGGTTGTACAGCCTCTATCTACTGATGACCATGTCCCTGATCAGACTGGTGGGGTGTACAGCCTCTATCTACTGATGACCATGTCCCTGATCAGACTGGTGTGGTGTACAGCCTCTATCTACTGATGACCATGTCCCTGATCAGACTGGTGTGGTGTACAGCCTCTATCTACTGATGTCCCTGATCAGACTGGTGGGTTGTACAGCCTCTATCTACTGATGACCATGTCCCTGATCAGACTGGTGTGGTGTACAGCCTCTATCTACTGATGACCATGTCCCTGATCAGACTGGTGGGGTGTACAGCCTCTATCTACTGATGACCATGTCCCTGATCAGACTGGTGTGGTGTACAGCCTCTATCTACTGATGACCATGTCCCTGATCAGACTGGTGTGGTGTACAGCCTCTATCTACTGATGTCCCTGATCAGACTGGTGGGGTGTACATCCTCTATCTACTGATGACCATGTCCCTGATCAGACTGGTGGGTTGTACAGCCTCTATCTACTGATGTCCCTGATCAGACTGGTGGGTTGTACAGCCTCTATCTACTGATGACCATGTCCCTGATCAGACTGGTGTGGTGTACAGCCTCTATCTACTGATGTCCCTGATCAGACTGGTGGGTTGTACAGCCTCTATCTACTGATGACCATGTCCCTGATCAGACTGGTGGGGTGTACAGCCTCTATCTACTGATGAGCATGTCCCTGATCAGACTGGTGTGGTGTACAGCCTCTATCTACTGATGTCCCTGATCAGACTGGTGGGTTGTACAGCCTCTATCTACTGATGACCATGTCCCTGATCAGACTGGTGGGTTGTACAGCCTCTATCTACTGATGTCCCTGATCAGACTGGTGTGGTGTACAGCCTCTATCTACTGATGACCATGTCCCTGATCAGACTGGTGTGGTGTACAGCCTCTATCTACTGATGACCATGTCCCTGATCAGACTGGTGGGTTGTACAGCCTCTATCTACTGATGACCATGTCCCTGATCAGACTGGTGTGGTGTACAGCCTCTATCTACTGATGACCATGTCCCTGATCAGACTGGTGGGTTGTACAGCCTCTATCTACTGATGACCATGTCCCTGATCAGACTGGTGTGGTGTACAGCCTCTATCTACTGATGACCATGTCCCTGATCAGACTGGTGTGGTGTACAGCCTCTATCTACTGATGACCATGTCCCTGATCAGACTGGTGGGTTGTACAGCCTCTATCTACTGATGACCATGTCCCTGATCAGACTGGTGAGTTGTACAGCCTCTATCTACTGATGTCCCTGATCAGACTGGTGTGGTGTACAGCCTCTATCTACTGATGACCATGTCCCTGATCAGACTGGTGAGTTGTACACACTGGGGTCAGGGCCAAAAGCCTTCCTAATAATCCTCTCTGTCTCTCAATGTATGTCAAACAGTTGTGGTAAGATTAGAGAAAGTGGGCCACTTGAGCCAGGAAAGAAGCAGTCAGTCAGCCGAGTCCAGGGACAGATAGGGGATGTTGGTCTAGTGGAGGGAGGGAGGGAGGGAGGGAGGGAGGGAGGTGAACAGGCCAAGCTGGCCCTAACTACAGGCAGGGTGAACTAATACAGTACTGCAGCTCACTTTGTGAAATGGTCTTTGGTGTCTCACTGTGTGAAAACATTGGGGTTCTTTGCTCTAGTCCCACTCTCTCCTCTTTCTCTCTCTCTTTATCCTACTCTCTCTTCTCTCTCTCTCTCTCTCTTTGTCCCACTCTCTCCTCTTTCTCTCTCTCTTTATCCTACTCTCTCTTCTCTCTCTCTCTCTCTTTGTCCCACTCTCTCCTCTTTCTCTCTCTCTTTATCCTACTCTCTCTTTCTCTCTCTCTTTATCCTACTTTCTCTTCTCTCTCTCTCTCTCTCTCTTTGTCCCACTCTCACCTCTTTCTCTCTCTCTTTATCCTACTCTCTCTCTCTCTCTTTGTCCCACTCTCTCCTCTTTCTCTCTCTCTTTATCCTACTCTCTCTTCTCTCTCTCTCTCTCTCTCTTTGTCCCACTCTCTCCTCTTTCTCTCTCTTCTCTCTCCCCCTCTCCCTTTTCTTTTCCTGTTGTCTGCCAATCATTCATATCTCCAGCAGTATTTATCTAACTCCAGGCAGGCAGGAGGCAGGCAGTAGTAGTTGTTATCTCAGGTGATATCTACTCATGCATCAGTCAGGACTGTACTTGGTTCTGGTTCCACTACCCTGACATGTATGGAATGGCCAGTAGTTGTTATCTCAGGTGATATCTACTCATGCATCAGTCAGGACTGTACTTGGTTCTGGTTCCACTACCCTGACATGTATGGAATGTGGAGATAAGCATGGTTAAATGCTGATTTATTTAGTTGGACTTCAAGATTTTACTACCCTAATAATGTAGGCTAGATCACGGGCCGGATGTGACACAGCTTGGATTTGAACCAGGGACTGTAGTGATGCCTCTTGCACTGAGGTGCAGTGTCTTAGACCACTGCGCCACTCTGGGAGCCCTAATAGCTCAAGGTCCAGTCTGATAAAGGTTCATTCTCAACATGCTCTATGTGTTTTGCCTGAAGTCCAGAGTCAATGTGATTCAAACTGTCAAACTGTCACTGGTAGCCCGTCTGGACCGCTTTGAATGAACTGAGGAAGAATGATGAGTCGATCGTGTTATAAAATCCCCAGAATGTACGGGGGGGGGTTGGGTTGAAATGTCCGTATTTCCAACCCCTGGATTGGTCGATGTGATAATGGGACTGTCTTCCACATGGTTGACAGTACAGTGGTGAGGTAGTAAATCTGCCAGTCAAGTCA
>NC_138295.1:91392500-91407500 GCF_965601325.2 Salmo salar
TGTGAGCTCTGGTTGCCAGGTGGTTGCCGTGTGGTCCCTCTCAGCCGGAGTCAGTCAGGCAGTTGATGTATAATGTCCCAATTGGCACCATATTCCCTACATAGTGCACTACTTTTGACCAGAGCCCTATGGACCCTGGTGAAAAGTAGCACAACATAGGGAATAGGGTTGTGTTTGTCAGGCAGCTGATTTATGGAAGACATATCTATCTGTTGTTATTAATGTGACATAAAGGGTCTGTGATTATCAGGGCATTGCAGCAGGCCTCACAGAGAGAACTGCTGCTCTTCTCTCCTTCAACATCCACTCACTCACTCATTCTCTCTCTGTGTGTGTGTGTGTGTGTGTGTGTGTGTGTGTGTGTGTGTGTGTGTGTGTGTGTGTGTGTGTGTGTGTGTGTGTGTGTGTGTGTGTGTGTTTACACGGGGAGGGAAACACAGTCAGTCCACAAACAGAGAGCTAAACTTAGAAGTCATAGTGGTGCTGACTTAACCTCCTCTCTCTCTGTCTCTCTTTCTGTCTCTGTCTCTCTCTCTCTCTGTCTCTATGTCTCTCTCTCTCTGTCTGTCTCTCTCTCTGTCTGTCTCTCTCTCTGTCTGTCTCTCTCTGTCTGTCTGTCTGTCTGTCTGTCTGTCTGTCTGTCCGTCTCTCTCTCCCCATCTCGGTCTCTCTCTCTCCCCATCTCTCTCTCCCCATCTCTCTCCCCCTCTCTCTCCCCATCTTGGTCTCTCTCTCTCCCCATCTCTCTCTCCCCATCTCTCTCTCTCTCTCTCCCCCTCTCGCTCCCCCCTCTCTCTCCCTCGCTCTCTCCCTGTCTCTGTCTCCCTCTGTCTTTCTCTGTCTCTGTCTCTCTCTCTCAATTCAATTTTAATTGAAGGGCTTTATTGGCATGAGAAACAAGTGAAATAGATAACGCATTTCACAGTAAACATTACACTCACAAAAGTTCCAAAAGAATAAAGACATTCAGTTAAAGTACAAAAGGGAAAATCAATAAACATAATAATAACATAATAATCTGTGGGAAATACGTGTCTCTAATATGGTCATACATTTGTCAGGAGGTTAGGAAGTGCAGCTCAGTTTCCACCTCATTTTGTGGGCAGTGTGCACATAGCCAGTCTTCTCTTGCGAGCCAGGTCTGCCTACGGCGGCCTTTCTCAATAGCAAGGCTATGCTCACTGAGTCTGTACATAGTCAAAGCTTTCCTTAAGTTTGGGTCAGTCACAGTGGTCAGGTATTCTGCCACTGTGTACTCTCTGTTTAGGGCCAAATAGCATTCCAGTTTGCTCTGTTTTTTTGTTAATTCTTTCCAATGTGTCAAGTAATTATCTTTTTGTTTTCTCATGATTTGGTTGGGTCTCTCTCTCTCTCTCTCCTCTTTCTTTCTCCCGTTCTCTTGTTCTCTCTCTCCCTTCTCTCTCATTCTCTATCTCTCGTTCTTCTTTCTTTCTCTCCCCTCTCTCTCGTTCTCTCTCTGTCTCTCTCGTTCTCTCTCGTTCTCACTCGTTCTCTCTTCTCTCGTTCTCTCTTCTCTCTCCCTGTCTCTCTCTCTCTCCCTCCTCAGTACTACTACTACTACACTATTCTCTTTGCTGTGTGTGTCTGTGTGTTTATGAACAATAAAACATGACAGCCAGATCTAATGCTGTTTACAGTAGAGATCTCCTTCACTGATATCTGGGTCACTGCAACCTAAGGATTATAGCATGTGAGTCAGGCACTACTGAAAATCTGTCTTTTTAATTATATTTATTTGTGTAGAAGATACACATTAGGCTATACAGCAAATATCAGCAGGCTAGATAGGACACGCTAGGAGAAGTGGTGACCAGGCAGAAAGACTACTGAGTGACTGCAGGCTAGATAGGACACGCTAGGAGAAGTGGTAACCAGGCAGAAAGACTACTGAGTGACTGCAGGCTAGATAGGACACGCTAGGAGAAGTGGTAACCAGGCAGAAAGACTACTGAGTGACTGCAGGCTAGATAGGACACGCTAGGAGAAGTGGTGACCAGGCAGAAAGACTACTGAGTGACTGCAGGCTAGATAGGACACGCTAGGAGAAGTGGTGACCAGGCAGAAAGACTACTGAGTGACTGCAGGCTAGATAGGACACGCTAGGAGAAGTGGTGACCAGGCAGAAAGACTACTGAGTGACTGCAGGCTAGATAGGACACGCTAGGAGAAGTGGTGACCAGGCAGAAAGACTACTGAGTGACTGCAGGCTAGATAGGACACGCTAGGAGAAGTGGTGACCAGGCAGAAAGACTACTGAGTGACTGCAGGCTAGATAGGACACGCTAGGAGAAGTGGTGACCAGGCAGAAAGACTACTGAGTGACTGCAGGCTAGATAGGACACGCTAGGAGAAGTGGTGACCAGGCAGAAAGACTACTGAGTGACTGCAGGCTAGATAGGACACGCTAGGAGAAGTGGTGACCAGGCAGAAAGACTACTGAGTGACTGCAGGCTAGATAGGACACGCTAGGAGAAGTGGTAACCAGGCAGAAAGACTACTGAGTGACTGCAGGCTAGATAGGACACGCTAGGAGAAGTGGTGACCAGGCAGAAAGACTACTGAGTGACTGCAGGCTAGATAGGACACGCTAGGAGAAGTGGTGACCAGGCAGAAAGACTACTGAGTGACTGCAGGCTAGATAGGACACGCTAGGAGAAGTGGTGACCAGGCAGAAAGACTACTGAGTGACTGCAGGCTAGATAGGACACGCTAGGAGAAGTGGTGACCAGGCAGAAAGACTACTGAGTGACTGCAGGCTAGATAGGACACGCTAGGAGAAGTGGTGACCAGGCAGAAAGACTACTGAGTGACTGCAGGCTAGATAGGACACGCTAGGAGAAGTGGTGACCAGGCAGAAAGACTACTGAGTGACTGCAGGCTAGATAGGACACGCTAGGAGAAGTGGTAACCAGGCAGAAAGACTACTGAGTGACTGCAGGCTAGATAGGACACGCTAGGAGAAGTGGTGACCAGGCAGAAAGACTACTGAGTGACTGCAGGCTAGATAGGACACGCTAGGAGAAGTGGTGACCAGGCAGAAAGACTACTGAGTGACTGCAGGCTAGATAGGACACGCTAGGAGAAGTGGTGACCAGGCAGAAAGACTACTGAGTGACTGCAGGCTAGATAGGACACGCTAGGAGAAGTGGTGACCAGGCAGAAAGACTACTGAGTGACTGCAGGCTAGATAGGACACGCTAGGAGAAGTGGTAACCAGGCAGAAAGACTACTGAGTGACTGCAGGCTAGATAGGACACGCTAGGAGAAGTGGTGGCCAGGCAGAAAGACTACTGAGTGACTGCAGGCTAGATAGGACACGCTAGGAGAAGTGGTGACCAGGCAGAAAGACTACTGAGTGACTGCAGGCTAGATAGGACACGCTAGGAGAAGTGGTGACCAGGCAGAAAGACTACTGAGTGACTGCAGGCTAGATAGGACACGCTAGGAGAAGTGGTGACCAGGCAGAAAGACTACTGAGTGACTGCAGGCTAGATAGGACACGCTAGGAGAAGTGGTGACCAGGCAGAAAGACTACTGAGTGACTGCAGGCTAGATAGGACACGCTAGGAGAAGTGGTGACCAGGCAGAAAGACTACTGAGTGACTGCAGGCTAGATAGGACACGCTAGGAGAAGTGGTAACCAGGCAGAAAGACTACTGAGTGACTGCAGGCTAGATAGGACACGCTAGGAGAAGTGGTGACCAGGCAGAAAGACTACTGAGTGACTGCAGGCTAGATAGGACACGCTAGGAGAAGTGGTGACCAGGCAGAAAGACTACTGAGTGACTGCAGGCTAGATAGGACACGCTAGGAGAAGTGGTAACCAGGCAGAAAGACTACTGAGTGACTGCAGGCTAGATAGGACACGCTAGGAGAAGTGGTAACCAGGCAGAAAGACTACTGAGTGACTGCAGGCTAGATAGGACACGCTAGGAGAAGTGGTGACCAGGCAGAAAGACTACTGAGTGACTGCAGGCTAGATAGGACACGCTAGGAGAAGTGGTGACCAGGCAGAAAGACTACTGAGTGACTGCAGGCTAGATAGGACACGCTAGGAGAAGTGGTAACCAGGCAGAAAGACTACTGAGTGACTGCAGGCTAGATAGGACACGCTAGGAGAAGTGGTGACCAGGCAGAAAGACTACTGAGTGACTGCAGGCTAGATAGGACACGCTAGGAGAAGTGGTGACCAGGCAGAAAGACTACTGAGTGACTGCAGGCTAGATAGGACACGCTAGGAGAAGTGGTGACCAGGCAGAAAGACTACTGAGTGACTGCAGGCTAGATAGGACACGCTAGGAGAAGTGGTGACCAGGCAGAAAGACTACTGAGTGACTGCAGGCTAGATAGGACACGCTAGGAGAAGTGGTGACCAGGCAGAAAGACTACTGAGTGACTGCAGGCTAGATAGGACACGCTAGGAGAAGTGGTGGCCAGGCAGAAAGACTACTGAGTGACTGCAGGCTAGATAGGACACGCTAGGAGAAGTGGTGACCAGGCAGAAAGACTACTGAGTGACACAGATTCAGTGGTTAACTGGGGACATTTAACACTGAGGTGACATTATAGTGACACCAGTCTGTCTTTCTCCTTCCTCACCCCCCTCACCCCTCTCCTCTGAGCTCCCTGGCATGTGACACTCTCCTGGCAACTCTAGTGTAAAGGACACAATTACGGAGGAGGTGTGTGTGTGCGCATGTGTGTGTGTGCTCAAAGGAGTGTGTATGTCTCTCAGCGTGTCTCAGTGTGACAACTTTACAGAAGACTAGAACCATACAGTCAACCATTGAGATAATGTTATTGATGAACTATTCCAGTTTCCCATGAAGAGAGGTCAAACAGCTGGTCCTGTAGGATGCCTGTATTCAACACTAGAGATATCTGGCCCTGTAGGATGCCTGTATTCAACACTAGAGATATCTGGCCCTGTAGGATGCCTGTATTCAACACTAGAGATATCTGGTCCTGTAGGATGCCTGTATTCAACACTACAGATATCTGGCCCTGTAGGATGCCTGTATTCAACACTAGAGATATCTGGCCCTGTAGGATGCCTGTATTCAACACTAGAGATATCTGGTCCTGTAGGATGCCTGTATTCAACACTAGAGATATCTGGCCCTGTAGGATGCCTGTATTCAACACTAGAGATATCTGGTCCTGTAGGATGCCTGTATTCAACACTACAGATATCTGGCCCTGTAGGATGCCTGTATTCAACACTACAGATATCTGGCCCTGTAGGATGCCTGTATTCAACACTAGAGATATCTGGCCCTGTAGGATGCCTGTATTCAACACTAGAGATATCTGGTCCTGTAGGATGCCTGTATTCAACACTAGAGATATCTGGTCCTGTAGGATGCCTGTATTCAACACTAGAGATATCTGGCCCTGTAGGATGCCTGTATTCAACACTACAGATATCTGGCCCTGTAGGATGCCTGTATTCAACACTAGAGATATCTGGCCCTGTAGGATGCCTGTATTCAACACTAGAGATATCTGGTCCTGTAGGATGCCTGTATTCAACACTAGAGATATCTGGTCCTGTAGGATGCCTGTATTCAACACTAGAGATATCTGGCCCTGTAGGATGCCTGTATTCAACACTAGAGATATCTGGCCCTGTAGGATGCCTGTATTCAACACTACAGATATCTGGCCCTGTAGGATGCCTGTATTCAACACTAGAGATATCTGGTCCTGTAGGATGCCTGTATTCAACACTAGAGATATCTGGTCCTGTAGGATGCCTGTATTCAACACTAGAGATATCTGGTCCTGTAGGATGCCTGTATTCAACACTAGAGATATCTGGTCCTGTAGGATGCCTGTATTCAACACTAGAGATATCTGGCCCTGTAGGATGCCTGTATTCAACACTAGAGATATCTGGTCCTGTAGGATGCCTGTATTCACTAGAGATATCTGGTCCTGTAGGATGCCTGTATTCAACACTAGAGATATCTGGCCCTGTAGGATGCCTGTATTCAACACTAGAGATATCTGGTCCTGTAGGATGCCTGTATTCAACACTAGAGATATCTGGTCCTGTAGGATGCCTGTATTCAACACTAGAGATATCTGGCCCTGTAGGATGCCTGTATTCAACACTAGAGATATCTGGCCCTGTAGGATGCCTGTATTCAACACTAGAGATATCTGGCCCTGTAGTGTGTAAGTAGCATGGGCTAGACTAGAGCATGGGATAACATCAGATCAGCACAGCCTGGGTATCACATCAGACCACCACAGCCTGGGTATGAAGCACGGCTAGACTAAAGCATGTGCCTTAGACAGCCAACGCTCCCAGTGCCTTGAGACCAACGCTCCCAGTGCCTTGAGACCAACGCTCCCAGTGCCTTGAGACCAACGCTCCCAGTGCCTTGAGACCAACGCTCCCAGTGCCTTGAGACCAACGCTCCCAGTGCCTTGAGACCAACGCTCCCAGTGCCTTGAGACCAACGCTCCCAGTGCCTTGAGACCAACGCTCCCAGTGCCTTGAGACCAACGCTCCCAGTGCCTTAAGACAACCAGCCTACCACACATCTGATATGTAGACCAGAGATGCTGCAGTGTTTTTAGTACCCAGTAACCAGCCTACCACACATCTGATATGTAGACCAGAGATGCTGCAGTGTTTTTAGTACCCAGCAACCAGCCTACCACACATCTGATATGTAGACCAGAGATGCTGCAGTGTTTTTAGTACCCAGCAACCAGCCTACCACACATCTGATATGTAGACCAGAGATGCTGCAGTGTTTTTAGTACCCAGCAACCAGCCTACCACACATCTGATATGTAGACCAGAGATGCTGCAGTGTTTTTAGTACCCAGTAACCAGCCTACCACACATCTGATATGTAGACCAGAGATGCTGCAGTGTTTTTAGTACCCAGTAACCAGCCTACCACACATCTGATATGTAGACCAGAGATGCTGCAGTGTTTTTAGTACCCAGCAACCAGCCTACCACACATCTGATATGTAGACCAGAGATGCTGCAGTGTTTTTAGTACCCAGCAACCAGCCTACCACACATCTGATATGTAGACCAGAGATGCTGCAGTGTTTTTAGTACCCAGCAACCAGCCTACCACACATCTGATATGTAGACCAGAGATGCTGCAGTGTTTTTAGTACCCAGTAACCAGCCTACCACACATCTGATATGTAGACCAGAGATGCTGCAGTGTTTTTAGTACCCAGTAACCAGCCTACCACACATCTGATATGTAGACCAGAGATGCTGCAGTGTTTTTAGTACCCAGCAACCAGCCTACCACACATCTGATATGTAGACCAGAGATGCTGCAGTGTTTTTAGTACCCAGTAACCAGCCTACCACACATCTGATATGTAGACCAGAGATGCTGCAGTGTTTTTAGTACCCAGTAACCAGCCTACCACACATCTGATATGTAGACCAGAGATGCTGCAGTGTTTTTAGTACCCAGCAACCAGCCTACCACACATCTGATATGTAGACCAGAGATGCTGCAGTGTTTTTAGTACCCAGCAACCAGCCTACCACACATCTGATATGTAGACCAGAGATGCTGCAGTGTTTTTAGTACCCAGCAACCAGCCTACCACACATCTGATATGTAGACCAGAGATGCTGCAGTGTTTTTAGTACCCAGCAACCAGCCTACCACACATCTGATATGTAGACCAGAGATGCTGCAGTGTTTTTAGTACCCAGCAACCAGCCTACCACACATCTGATATGTAGACCAGAGATGCTGCAGTGTTTTTAGTACCCAGCAACCAGCCTACCACACATCTGATATGTAGACCAGAGATGCTGCAGTGTTTTTAGTACCCAGTAACCAGCCTACCACACATCTGATATGTAGACCAGAGATGCTGCAGTGTTTTTAGTACCCAGCAACCAGCCTACCACACATCTGATATGTAGACCAGAGATGCTGCAGTGTTTTTAGTACCCAGCAACCAGCCTACCACACATCTGATATGTAGACCAGAGATGCTGCAGTGTTTTTAGTACCCAGTAACCAGCCTACCACACATCTGATATGTAGACCAGAGATGCTGCAGTGTTTTTAGTACCCAGCAACCAGCCTACCACACATCTGATATGTAGACCAGAGATGCTGCAGTGTTTTTAGTACCCAGTAACCAGCCTACCACACATCTGATATGTAGACCAGAGATGCTGCAGTGTTTTTAGTACCCAGTAACCAGCCTACCACACATCTGATATGTAGGCCAGAGATGCTGCAGTGTTTTTAGTACCCAGTAACCAGCCTACCACACATCTGATATGTAGACCAGAGATGCTGCAGTGTTTTTAGTACCCAGTAACCAGCCTACCACACATCTGATATGTAGACCAGAGATGCTGCAGTGTTTTTAGTACCCAGCAACCAGCCTACCACACATCTGATATGTAGACCAGAGATGCTGCAGTGTTTTTAGTACCCAGCAACCAGCCTACCACACATCTGATATGTAGACCAGAGATGCTGCAGTGTTTTTAGTACCCAGTAACCAGCCTACCACACATCTGATATGTAGACCAGAGATGCTGCAGTGTTTTTAGTACCCAGCAACCAGCCTACCACACATCTGATATGTAGACCAGAGATGCTGCAGTGTTTTTAGTACCCAGCAACCACACTCTTTGTTGATGGTAGAACCTTTTTGGTTCCAGGTAGAACCCTCTGTGGAAAGGTTTTTACATGGAACCCAAAAGGGTTCTCCCTGGAACCAAACAGGGTTCTTCAAAGGGTTCTCCTATGTGGACAGCAGAAGAACCCATTCTAGGAGTGCAGCCTACCACGCATTCCTAACCTGATGGGACTCAATGGAGCATCACAACAGAGAGCCGAGCAGACAGGGTCTCTCTCTCTCTCGAAAGCACAGCTGTCCTCAGTCCCTTTCTGTGTTATGTGACCATGTTGGTGACAGAAGGGGTATAGAGGAGACTAGTGATGAAGGGTTACAGTAGGTATAAGAGGGATTGGTTTACAGAGGTCATGTGACATACTACTAGAGGATGGACAATAGGCTAGCTGCTTTGTCTCTAGAGAACATGATTGTTCAGAGCAATGGCATGACCTAAGATAACCATTCAGTATCCCTGGTTAAACCCCAGATTCCATAATGCCTATTACCACATATGACACCTGTGATGCTGCCAAGTCAGCTCTACTGTAGGTCCAGTGTTGCCTTGTAACATTCATAGACAACTGTCAACAAGGCTGTAGCCTCACGTCTGAAATCTCTCTCATGTGATTCCTGGCATTCAGAGACCATCAGACCATGTTGTTTTAAAGAGGAGAGAGTGTCTGTCTGACCTGACGGCTACAGTAAATAACTCTATGCCATAATTACTTACAGCACAGCTGAGAAGCACAAGGCCAGGCCTGGGTTCAAATAATATTCAAAATTATTTCCAATACTTTATCTGGGCTTGATTATGCTCACCTAGCTTAATGGAACCAATAGAATAGTCCCAAAACTGTAAACCCAGCCCCCCCAAAAAAACTAAATCCAGCCAACATAACAAAAGGTGTCCCACAGGGTTCGATTCTTGGTCCAGTTCTTTTCATTATTTATATTAACAGCATTGGTCTATCTGTAGAAAACAGTAACTTTCATCTGTACGCAGATGACACTGTTGAATACGCTTCTGCCACCTACGTCACCTCAGGCTCTGTTGACTCTTCAATCTGCTTTTACATGCTTTTACACAGCCTTGTTTGACCTGAAGTTGGTACTAAATCCTGGGGAAACCAAGTACATGTTCTTTTCCAAACCATCTAATAATATAACTGATGATTTGTGCATAGGTACGTTAGATGGTGCTCCCATTGATCGTGTCCCCCGCCTATAAATATCTGGGCATCTCGATTGTGGAAAAGATATCTTTTAAAAAGCATGTTGACGAGTTATTCAAGAAATGAAGAATGAAGTTGTGCTTCTTCTATTGGAATAGGGTCTTTCATTAAATAGTAGAACACAGATCATTCACTCTACATTCATTCCTGTTATAGCTTATGGTCATATTATATACATGAATGTAGCACCCAGTGTTTTGAAGCCCTTGGGTACGATTTATCATATCTCACTTCGTTTTATAACATCTGACA
The DNA here is from genome assembly GCF_965601325.2 of Salmo salar. Classification (NCBI taxonomy): domain Eukaryota; kingdom Metazoa; phylum Chordata; class Actinopteri; order Salmoniformes; family Salmonidae; genus Salmo; species Salmo salar. The sequence goes on from NC_138295.1 coordinate 91,402,646, forward strand.
GTTTTGACACTCACCACTGCATCCTTTATCATAAGGTTGGTTGGACGTCGCTAAAAACACATAGGTCACTTCATTATTCCGTTTCTGTTTATAAAGCCTTACTCAAGAAACTACCAATTTACTTAACACATCATTGTTGAAATATAGAAGCTGGGATTACAACACTAGATGACAGGTTAATACTGGAGAATCCACATGTATTCCTACCAGGCCCCTATCATGTGGAATAATCTCCAAGTTACGTTTCATTTGGATGTGTTGTTGTCTCTGGGTCAGTTTAGGAGAAAGGCGCGGGATTTTTACATTGTTTTGTTTGATTGTTTATTGTGTATAGAATATTTGCTACTTATTTAATTTTGTGTTTTAAATTGTGTATCATTTTATTTTCTGTATTGTTTTCAGGGCACATTTGCAAATGAGATCTAGGTGTCAATGTGTTTTTCCCTGGTTGAATAAATAGTATTCCACTACAGACATACTAGAGCGAACGCTCAAAGTATTTGAACGATTTCGAATAGCATTTGAACCCAGGTCACTCAGTCCCAGAGCTGCATCAGGTCATCACAGTTTTAGTGCCTCAATCCCATTACTTCACGTTACAGATTAGTTAGAGATTAACCTACTGGCACCCAACCAACTAACTGCCAGTCCGTCAGTGAAACTGAAAATAAGCCTTTGGAAGACTGGCCAGCTTTCCATAGAAACAAAGAAACACATGAGAACAGAACCAGAAGAACATTTAGTGTTATTTATCCTTTATTTATACAGATAAATCCTGTTGAGATCAAACATCTATTTTACGACGGCTACCTGTCTATTGCTGTGTAGATTGCACTTGAATCAGCAGTTCACTAGGCAGGCAGCAGTTCACTAGGCAGGAGGCAGTTCACTAGGCAGGAGGCAGTTCACTAGGCAGGCAGCAGTTCACTAGACAGGCAGCAGTTCACTTATCAGGAGGCAGTTCAGGAGGCAGTTCACTAGACAGGCAGCAGTTCACTAGACAGGAGGCAGTTCACTAGACAGGCAGCAGTTCACTAGACAGGCAGCAGTTCACTAGGCAGGAGGCAGTTTACTAGGCAGGAGGCAGTTCACTAGGCAGGCAGCAGTTCACTAGGCAGGAGGCAGTTCACTAGGCAGGCAGCAGTTCACTAGGCAGGCAGCAGTTCACTAGGCAGGAGGCAGTTCACTAGACAGGCAGCAGTTCACTAGGCAGGCAGCAGTTCACTAGGCAGGCAGCAGTTCACTAGACAGGAGGCAGTTCACTAGACAGGAGGCAGTTCACTAGGCAGGCAGCAGTTCACTAGGCAGGCAGCAGTTCACTAGGCAGGAGGCAGTTCACTAGGCAGGCAGCAGTTCACTAGACAGGAGGCAGTTCACTAGGCAGGAGGCAGTTCACTAGGCAGGAGGCAGTTCACTAGACAGGAGGCAGTTCACTAGGCAGGCAGCAGTTCACTAGGCAGGCAGCAGTTCACTAGGCAGGAGGCAGTTCACTAGACAGGCAGCAGTTCACTAGACAGGCAGCAGTTCACTAGACAGGAGGCAGTTCACTAGGCAGGCAGCAGTTCACTTATCAGGAGGCAGTTCACTAGACAGGCGGCAGTTCACTAGACAGGCGGCAGTTCACTAGGCAGGCGGCAGTTTACTAGGCAGGAGGCAGTTCACTAGACAGGCGGCAGTTCACTAGGCAGGAGGCAGTTCACTAGACAGGCAGCAGTTCACTAGGCAGGAGGCAGTTCAGGAGGCAGTTCACTAGGCAGGCAGCAGTTCACTAGGCAGGAGGCAGTTCACTAGACAGGCAGCAGTTCACTTATCAGGAGGCAGTTCACTAGACAGGCGGCAGTTCACTAGGCAGGAGGCAGTTCACTAGGCAGGCAGCAGTTCACTAGACAGGCGGCAGTTCACTAGACAGGCGGCAGTTCACTAGGCAGGCGGCAGTTCACTAGGCAGGAGGCAGTTTACTAGGCAGGAGGCAGTTCACTAGACAGGCAGCAGTTCACTAGGCAGGCAGCAGTTCACTAGGCAGGAGGCAGTTCACTAGGCAGGAGGCAGTTCAGGAGGCAGTTCACTAGGCAGGAGGCAGTTCACTAGACAGGAGGCAGTTCACTAGGCAGGAGGCAGTTCACTAGACAGGCAGCAGTTCACTAGGCAGGCAGCAGTTCACTAGGCAGGCAGCAGTTCACTAGGCAGGAGGCAGTTCACTAGGCAGGAGGCAGTTCACTAGGCAGGAGGCAGTTCACTAGGCAGGAGGCAGTTCACTAGGCAGGAGGCAGTTCACTAGGCAGGCAGCAGTTCACTAGGCAGGAGGCAGTTCACTAGGCAGGCAGCAGTTCACTAGACAGGAGGCAGTTCACTAGGCAGGAGGCAGTTCACTAGGCAGGAGGCAGTTCACTAGGCAGGAGGCAGTTCAGGAGGCAGTTCACTAGGCAGGCAGCAGTTCACTAGGCAGGAGGCAGTTCACTAGGCAGGCAGCAGTTCACTAGGCAGGCAGCAGTTCACTAGGCAGGAGGCAGTTCACTAGACAGGCAGCAGTTCACTAGACAGGCAGCAGTTCACTAGACAGGAGGCAGTTCACTAGGCAGGCAGCAGTTCACTAGGCAGGCAGCAGTTCACTAGACAGGCAGCAGTTCACTAGACAGGAGGCAGTTCACTAGGCAGGAGGCAGTTCACTAGACAGGCAGCAGTTCACTAGACAGGCAGCAGTTCACTAGGCAGGCAGCAGTTCACTAGGCAGGAGGCAGTTCACTAGACAGGCGGCAGTTCACTAGGCAGGCAGCAGTTCACTAGGCAGGAGGCAGTTCACTAGGCAGGCAGCAGTTCACTAGGCAGGCAGCAGTTCACTAGGCAGGCAGCAGTGCACTATGCAGGCAGCAGTTCACTAGACAGGCGGCAGTTCACTAGACAGGAGGCAGTTCACTAGGCAGGAGGCAGTTCACTAGACAGGCAGCAGTTCACTAGACAGGCGGCAGTTCACTAGACAGGAGGCAGTTCACTAGGCAGGCAGCAGTTCACTAGGCAGGCGGCAGTTCACTAGGCAGGAGGCAGTTCACTAGGCAGGCAGCAGTTCACTAGGCAGGCGGCAGTTCACTAGGCAGGAGGCAGTTCACTAGGCAGGAGGCAGTTCACTAGACAGGAGGCAGTTCACTAGACAGGAGGCAGTTCACTAGACAGGCAGCAGTTCACTAGACAGGCAGCAGTTCACTAGGCAGGAGGCAGTTTACTAGACAGGCAGCAGTTCACTAGGCAGGAGGCAGTTCAGGAGGCAGTTCACTAGGCAGGCAGCAGTTCACTAGACAGGAGGCAGTTCACTAGGCAGGAGGCAGTTCACTAGACAGGCAGCAGTTCACTTATCAGGAGGCAGTTCACTAGACAGGCGGCAGTTCACTAGACAGTTCACTAGGCAGGCGGCAGTTCACTAGGCAGGAGGCAGTTTACTAGGCAGGAGGCAGTTCACTAGACAGGCAGCAGTTCACTAGGCAGGAGGCAGTTCACTAGACAGGCAGCAGTTCACTATGCAGGAGGCAGTTCACTAGGCAGGAGGCAGTTCACTAGACAGGCAGCAGTTCACTAGGCAGGAGGCAGTTCACTAGGCAGGAGGCAGTTCACTAGACAGGCAGCAGTTCACTAGGCAGGCAGCAGTTCACTAGGCAGGAGGCAGTTCACTAGACAGGCAGCAGTTCACTAGGCAGGCCGCAGTTCACTAGACAGGCGGCAGTTCACTAGGCAGGAGGCAGTTCACTAGGCAGGAGGCAGTTCACTAGACAGGCAGCAGTTCACTAGGCAGGAGGCAGTTCACTAGGCAGGAGGCAGTTCACTAGGCAGGAGGCAGTTCACTAGGCAGGCAGCAGTTCACTAGGCAGGAGGCAGTTCACTAGACAGGCAGCAGTTCACTTATCAGGAGGCAGTTCACTAGGCAGGCAGCAGTTCACTAGGCAGGAGGCAGTTCACTAGACAGGCAGCAGTTCACTTATCAGGAGGCAGTTCACTAGGCAGGCAGCAGTTCACTAGACAGGAGGCAGTTCACTAGGCAGGAGGCAGTTCACTAGACAGGCAGCAGTTCACTAGACAGGAGGCAGTTCACTAGACAGGCAGCAGTTCACTAGACAGGCAGCAGTTCACTAGGCAGGCAGCAGTTCACTAGGCAGGCGGCAGTTCACTAGGCAGGCGGCAGTTCACTAGACAGGAGGCAGTTCACTAGACAGGAGGCAGTTCACTAGGCAGGAGGCAGTTTACTAGGCAGGAGGCAGTTCACTAGACAGGCAGCAGTTCACTAGGCAGGAGGCAGTTCACTAGGCAGGCGGCAGTTCACTAGACAGGCAGCAGTTCACTAGACAGGCGGCAGTTCACTAGACAGGAGGCAGTTCACTAGACAGGCAGCAGTTCACTAGACAGGAGGCAGTTCACTAGGCAGGAGGCAGTTCACTAGGCAGGAGGCAGTTCACTAGACAGGCAGCAGTTCACTTATCAGGAGGCAGTTCACTAGACAGGAGGCAGTTCACTAGGCAGGAGGCAGTTCACTAGGCAGGAGGCAGTTCACTAGGCAGGAGGCAGTTCACTAGGCAGGAGGCAGTTCACTAGGCAGGAGGCAGTTCACTAGACAGGCAGCAGTTCACTTATCAGGAGGCAGTTCACTAGACAGGAGGCAGTTCACTAGGCAGGCAGCAGTTCACTAGACAGGAGGCAGTTCACTAGGCAGGAGGCAGTTCACTAGGCAGGAGGCAGTTCACTAGGCAGGCAGCAGTTCACTAGACAGGAGGCAGTTCACTAGACAGGAGGCAGTTCACTAGGCAGGAGGCAGTTCACTAGACAGGCAGCAGTTCACTAGACAGGCAGCAGTTCACTAGGCAGTTCACTAGGC
>NC_138295.1:91412500-91445000 GCF_965601325.2 Salmo salar
TTCATCTTTATTTAGACAGGGAGTCCCATTGAGACCAAGGTCTCTTTTACAAGTGGCCCTGTTGCAAGGTAGTGTACCAAATAGGGAATAGGGTGCCATATGGGACAGTGATAAAGACAGACACTAGTCTCCACTTGACACTGTCTGTGGACTGGCAGACCTGCAATAGGCAGCTGTGGAGGTGAACTGAATAACCTCTGTTTTGTAGCAGTAAGCAGAAGAGATGGCAGGCAGGTGGGGAGGAATGGAGGGGGGAGGCTGGCAGAGAAAGTGTGTGGTTTATGGCTTGGTTTCACCCTGGATGCACTGGGTGATGAAACCTGTCTTTTGAGAGAGAGAGAGAGAGAGAGAGAGAGACAGAGACAGAGACAGAGACAGAGAGAGAGAGAGAGAGAGAGAGAGAGAGAGAGAGAGAGAGAGAGAGAGAGAGAGAGAACAAGCAGAGGAGATGAAAGATACCGATGCTTCTTTGATGACGCCAATGAACTGTGATATCTCCTCAGAGGAACAACTACTTCTGCTCCCAAACCAGACATGAGACATTGGCTAGACATGACTAGTTAAGGAGAGGAAGAAGACATGAGACATTGGCTAGCCATGACTAGTTATGTAGAGGAAGAAGACATGAGACATTGGCTAGACATGACTAGTTAAGTAGAGGAAGAAGACATGAGACATTGGCTAGACATGACTAGTTATGTAGAGGAAGAAGACATGAGACATTGGCTAGCCATGACTAGTTATGTAGAGGAAGAAGACATGAGACATTGGCTAGCCATGACTAGTTATGTAGAGGAAGAAGACATGAGACATTGGCTAGACATGACTAGTTATGTAGAGGAAGAAGACATGAGACATTGGCTAGCCATGACTAGTTATGTAGAGGAAGAAGACATGAGACATTGGCTAGACATGACTAGTTAAGTAGAGGAAGAAGACATGAGACATTGGCTAGCCATGACTAGTTATGTAGAGGAAGAAGACATGAGACATTGGCTAGCCATGACTAGTTATGTAGAGGAAGAAGACATGAGACATTGGCTAGACATGACTAGTTAAGTAGAGGAAGAAGACATGAGACATTGGCTAGACATGACTAGTTATGTAGAGGAAGAAGACATGAGACATTGGCTAGCCATGACTAGTTATGTAGAGGAAGAAGACATGAGACATTGGCTAGCCATGACTAGTTAAGTAGAGGAAGAAGACATGAGACATTGGCTAGCCATGACTAGTTATGTAGAGGAAGAAGACATGAGACATTGGCTAGCCATGACTAGTTATGTAGAGGAAGAAGACATGAGACATTGGCTAGCCATGACTAGTTATGTAGAGGAAGAAGACATGAGACATTGGCTAGACATGACTAGTTATGTAGAGGAAGAAGACATGAGACATTGGCTAGCCATGACTAGTTAAGTAGAGGAAGAAGACATGAGACATTGGCTAGACATGACTAGTGTGTCACAAACCAAATACCCACCCGCCTACAAAACTGGTTGTAACCTTTTACTGCAGTGGGTTAAATCAGGGTCACAGAGTGATCGTTAGTAGTCTTAAACAAATGCACTTTGAAACAAAAGTATTCACCTCACTTACATGGTTATGGGCTTAAATATATATATATATATAGTTAGAAATGTATTCAATTTGAAGTTTCATCCCAATATTACACTTTATATACATCACAGAAGACTGAAATATAACAAAACTGTTTGACAGAGAAACACTGGAATTTCATAGTTCATTTTTTTTATTTTTTATTAATAATGAAATTATGAAAAATATGAATAACATTCCACCCATGAGGCCAAAGAGGCACTTTTGGTCAATGACTGCAGGAACGGACTACATTAACAAGTCCTTTAGAAACATCCATGATGACAGATCACATTCCCTGCTAACACACACACACACACACACACACACACACACACACACACACACACACACACACACACACACACACACACACACACACACACACACACACACACACACACACACACACACACAACACACACACACACACACACACACAACACACACACACACACACACACACACACACACACACACACACACACACACACACACACACACACACACACACACACACACACACAAGAGAACAGTATGAGCCGCTCTGGTAATAATGAATGAGTCATCCCTGAGGACAGACGACTGGAAGGTGACAGCTAAAGGAGGAAACGTAGGCCAGACATGGGTTCAAGTTATTTTTGAAATATTTAAATTACTTTAACCTTGCCAGATGGACAAGGTTTGCGGTTTTGTCAATATTCTACTGATTCCATTTCACCAAGGCAGCTCAATGAAGCCCATCTTAAGTTTTAGAAATACTTTCAAATACTATTTGAACCCAGGTCTGCGGTATAATGATGAAAGGAAGGGACATTCCCCAATGGTGGCCCCAGCTGACTGGCTGAATGAATGACTGACATGGCTGGCCGACAGGTCGGTGCCTTTAATTAGTCCTGAGAAGCACACCTCTCCATCCATCAGCACCAGCTGACAGTCTGTCCCCACCTCCACTGTCCAACCCAACCCCATCTTCCTCCTCAGAGCTGGGTAGACAGGTGGCCTGGCTGGGGCCTCACAGTGACAGACAGCCTGGAAGCAGGCCAGGGCCTGGAGCTTCTCTTCTCTCTACAGTGTTAGCTAGCCAGCTATTAACCCTGGTATACACCTGTTGACTGAACACTCCCACACTGACTCTACTATTAACCCTGGTATACACCTGTTGACTGAACACTCCCACACTGACTCTACTATTAACCCTGGTATACACCTGTTGACTGAACACTCCCACACTGACTCTACTATTAACCCTGGTATACACCTGTTGACTGAACACTCCCACACTGACTCTACTATTAACCCTGGTATACACCTGTTGACTGAACACTCCCACACTGACTCTACTATTAACCCTGGTATACACCTGTTGACTGAACACTCCCACACTGACTCTACTATTAACCCTGGTATACACCTGTTGACTGAACACTCCCACACTAACTCTACTATTAACCCTGGTATACACCTGTTGACTGAACACTCCCACACTGACTCTACTATTAACCCTGGTATACACCTGTTGACTGAACACTCCCACACTGACTCTACTATTAACCCTGGTATACACCTGTTGACTGAACACTCCCACACTGACTCTACTATTAACCCTGGTATACACCTGTTGACTGAACACTCCCACACTGACTCTACTATTAACCCTGGTATACACCTGTTGACTGAACACTCCCACACTGACTCTACTATTAACCCTGGTATACACCTGTTGACTGAACACTCCCACACTGACTCTACTATTAACCCTGGTATATACCTGTTGACTGAACACTCCCACACTGACTCTACTATTAACCCTGGTATACACCTGTTGACTGAACACTCCCACACTGACTCTACTATTAACCCTGGTATACACCTGTTGACTGAACACTCCCACACTGACTCTACTATTAACCCTGGTATACACCTGTTGACTGAACACTCCCACACTGACTCTACTATTAACCCTGGTATACACCTGTTGACTGAACACTCCCACACTGACTCTACTATTAACCCTGGTATACACCTGTTGACTGAACACTCCCACACTGACTCTACTATTAACCCTGGTATACACCTGTTGACTGAACACTCCCACACTGACTCTACTATTAACCCTGGTATACACCTGTTGACTGAACACTCCCACACTGACTCTACTATTAACCCTGGTATACACCTGTTGACTGAACACTCCCACACTGACTCTACTATTAACCCTGGTATACACCTGTTGACTGAACACTCCCACACTGACTCTACTATTAACCCTGCTATACACCTGTTGACTGAACACTCCCACACTGACTCTACTATTAACCCTGCTATACACCTGTTGACTGAACACTCCCACACTGACTCTACTATTAACCCTGGTATACACCTGTTGACTGAACACTCCCACACTGACTCTACTATTAACCCTGCTATACACCTGTTGACTGAACACTCCCACACTGACTCTACTATTAACCCTGGTATACACCTGTTGACTGAACACTCCCACACTGACTCTACTATTAACCCTGGTATACACCTGTTGACTGAACACTCCCACACTGACTCTACTATTAACCCTGGTATACACCTGTTGACTGAACACTCCCACACTGACTCTACTATTAACCCTGGTATACACCTGTTGACTGAACACTCCCACACTGACTCTACTATTAACCCTGGTATACACCTGTTGACTGAACACTCCCACACTGACTCTACTATTAACCCTGGTATATACCTGTTGACTGAACACTCCCACACTGACTCTACTATTAACCCTGCTATACACCTGTTGACTGAACACTCCCACACTGACTCTACTATTAACCCTGGTATACACCTGTTGACTGAACACTCCCACACTGACTCTACTATTAACCCTGGTATATACCTGTTGACTGAACACTCCCACACTGACTCTACTATTAACCCTGGTATACACCTGTTGACTGAACACTCCCACACTGACTCTACTATTAACCCTGGTATACACCTGTTGACTGAACACTCCCACACTGACTCTACTATTAACCCTGGTATACACCTGTTGACTGAACACTCCCACACTGACTCTACTATTAACCCTGGTATACACCTGTTGACTGAACACTCCCACACTGACTCTACTATTAACCCTGGTATACACCTGTTGACTGAACACTCCCACACTGACTCTACTATTAACCCTGCTATACACCTGTTGACTGAACACTCCCACACTGACTCTACTATTAACCCTGGTATACACCTGTTGACTGAACACTCCCACACTGACTCTACTATTAACCCTGGTATACACCTGTTGACTGAACACTCCCACACTGACTCTACTATTAACCCTGGTATACACCTGTTGACTGAACACTCCCACACTGACTCTACTATTAACCCTGGTATACACCTGTTGACTGAACACTCCCACACTGACTCTACTATTAACCCTGGTATACACCTGTTGACTGAACACTCCCACACTGACTCTACTATTAACCCTGGTATACACCTGTTGACTGAACACTCCCACACTGACTCTACTATTAACCCTGGTATACACCTGTTGACTGAACACTCCCACACTGACTCTACTATTAACCCTGGTATACACCTGTTGACTGAACACTCCCACACTGACTCTACTATTAACCCTGGTATACACCTGTTGACTGAACACTCCCACACTGACTCTACTATTAACCCTGGTATACACCTGTTGACTGAACACTCCCACACTGACTCTACTATTAACCCTGGTATACACCTGTTGACTGAACACTCCCACACTGACTCTACTATTAACCCTGCTATACACCTGTTGACTGAACACTCCCACACTGACTCTACTATTAACCCTGCTATACACCTGTTGACTGAACACTCCCACACTGACTCTACTATTAACCCTGGTATACACCTGTTGACTGAACACTCCCACACTGACTCTACTATTAACCCTGGTATACACCTGTTGACTGAACACTCCCACACTGACTCTACTATTAACCCTGGTATACACCTGTTGACTGAACACTCCCACACTGACTCTACTATTAACCCTGGTATACACCTGTTGACTGAACACTCCCACACTGACTCTACTATTAACCCTGGTATACACCTGTTGACTGAACACTCCCACACTGACTCTACTATTAACCCTGGTATACACCTGTTGACTGAACACTCCCACACTGACTCTACTATTAACCCTGGTATACACCTGTTGACTGAACACTCCCACACTGACTCTACTATTAACCCTGGTATACACCTGTTGACTGAACACTCCCACACTGACTCTACTATTAACCCTGGTATACACCTGTTGACTGAACACTCCCACACTGACTCTACTATTAACCCTGGTATACACCTGTTGACTGAACACTCCCACACTGACTCTACTATTAACCCTGGTATACACCTGTTGACTGAACACTCCCACACTGACTCTACTATTAACCCTGGTATACACCTGTTGACTGAACACTCCCACACTGACTCTACTATTAACCCTGGTATACACCTGTTGACTGAACACTCCCACACTGACTCTACTATTAACCCTGGTATACACCTGTTGACTGAACACTCCCACACTGACTCTACTATTAACCCTGGTATACACCTGTTGACTGAACACTCCCACACTGACTCTACTATTAACCCTGGTATACACCTGTTGACTGAACACTCCCACACTGACTCTACTATTAACCCTGGTATACACCTGTTGACTGAACACTCCCACACTGACTCTACTATTAACCCTGGTATACACCTGTTGACTGAACACTCCCACACTGACTCTACTATTAACCCTGGTATACACCTGTTGACTGAACACTCCCACACTGACTCTACTATTAACCCTGGTATACACCTGTTGACTGAACACTCCCACACTGACTCTACTATTAACCCTGGTATACACCTGTTGACTGAACACTCCCACACTGACTCTACTATTAACCCTGGTATACACCTGTTGACTGAACACTCCCACACTGACTCTACTATTAACCCTGGTATACACCTGTTGACTGAACACTCCCACACTGACTCTACTATTAACCCTGCTATACACCTGTTGACTGAACACTCCCACACTGACTCTACTATTAACCCTGGTATACACCTGTTGACTGAACACTCCCACACTGACTCTACTATTAACCCTGGTATACACCTGTTGACTGAACACTCCCACACTGACTCTACTATTAACCCTGGTATACACCTGTTGACTGAACACTCCCACACTGACTCTACTATTAACCCTGGTATACACCTGTTGACTGAACACTCCCACACTGACTCTACTATTAACCCTGGTATACACCTGTTGACTGAACACTCCCACACTGACTCTACTATTAACCCTGGTATACACCTGTTGACTGAACACTCCCACACTGACTCTACTATTAACCCTGGTATACACCTGTTGACTGAACACTCCCACACTGACTCTACTATTAACCCTGGTATACACCTGTTGACTGAACACTCCCACACTGACTCTACTATTAACCCTGGTATACACCTGTTGACTGAACACTCCCACACTGACTCTACTATTAACCCTGGTATACACCTGTTGACTGAACACTCCCACACTGACTCTACTATTAACCCTGCTATACACCTGTTGACTGAACACTCCCACACTGACTCTACTATTAACCCTGCTATACACCTGTTGACTGAACACTCCCACACTGACTCTACTATTAACCCTGGTATACACCTGTTGACTGAACACTCCCACACTGACTCTACTATTAACCCTGGTATACACCTGTTGACTGAACACTCCCACACTGACTCTACTATTAACCCTGGTATACACCTGTTGACTGAACACTCCCACACTGACTCTACTATTAACCCTGGTATACACCTGTTGACTGAACACTCCCACACTGACTCTACTATTAACCCTGGTATACACCTGTTGACTGAACACTCCCACACTGACTCTACTATTAACCCTGGTATACACCTGTTGACTGAACACTCCCACACTGACTCTACTATTAACCCTGGTATACACCTGTTGACTGAACACTCCCACACTGACTCTACTATTAACCCTGGTATACACCTGTTGACTGAACACTCCCACACTGACTCTACTATTAACCCTGGTATACACCTGTTGACTGAACACTCCCACACTGACTCTACTATTAACCCTGGTATACACCTGTTGACTGAACACTCCCACACTGACTCTACTATTAACCCTGGTATACACCTGTTGACTGAACACTCCCACACTGACTCTACTATTAACCCTGGTATACACCTGTTGACTGAACACTCCCACACTGACTCTACTATTAACCCTGCTATACACCTGTTGACTGAACACTCCCACACTGACTCTACTATTAACCCTGCTATACACCTGTTGACTGAACACTCCCACACTGACTCTACTATTAACCCTGGTATACACCTGTTGACTGAACACTCCCACACTGACTCTACTATTAACCCTGGTATACACCTGTTGACTGAACACTCCCACACTGACTCTACTATTAACCCTGGTATACACCTGTTGACTGAACACTCCCACACTGACTCTACTATTAACCCTGGTATACACCTGTTGACTGAACACTCCCACACTGACTCTACTATTAACCCTGGTATACACCTGTTGACTGAACACTCCCACACTGACTCTACTATTAACCCTGGTATACACCTGTTGACTGAACACTCCCACACTGACTCTACTATTAACCCTGGTATACACCTGTTGACTGAACACTCCCACACTGACTACTATTAACCCTGGTATACACCTGTTGACTGAACACTCCCACACTGACTCTACTATTAACCCTGGTATACACCTGTTGACTGAACACTCCCACACTGACTCTACTATTAACCCTGGTATACACCTGTTGACTGAACACTCCCACACTGACTCTACTATTAACCCTGGTATACACCTGTTGACTGAACACTCCCACACTGACTCTACTATTAACCCTGGTATACACCTGTTGACTGAACACTCCCACACTGACTCTACTATTAACCCTGGTATACACCTGTTGACTGAACACTCCCACACTGACAGTCCCAGGGCCTCACTGACCGCTGTCAACCAATGAGAGGATGGAGGAGATGGAATGTTTCTGGACGTTGGAAGGAGATGGACTGTTAAAGTCAACTACAGAGCAGACAGAGGGGAGGGTTGTGGACGATTCATTCATTTGTGGTGCCAGTTCAATACCAGTCACTTAGGATACTGAATTGGATGGTACATAGAATCCATCTATGTCCAGTTCAGTTGAAGTTCTCCTTTAGAGTGTGATAATGTCCTCATGTTATGGTTAACAGATGTTTCAGCATGTCTCTGAGTTCTGCTGCTTTTAACTGGGGAGCATCAAGCCCAGCCACCATGTGTTTCCTACCAGCGGCTGTCATCTGCTTCACTGGTGGTAAAACAGAAGGGAGCCAAGGTTTTCTCTCCCAGAGCAACCCTGGAAGAGCGCAGAACCACCACATTCTAACACACACACACTCTGCCTCGGTCTACCAAGGGAACCAGCCAATCATTGTAGAGGTCAGAGCCCAGCTTCCACACCGCTGTCTTGGCTAAAGGCTCAAACCAACGGATGGCGTGAGAAACACCAGACTACACAATTAAATACTTCTCTTTACCTTTTCTTCCTCTCTGTACCTCTCTGATCCACAGGGAATATCAGATAGGAACAGGGAGGAACAGAGAGGAACAGGGAGGATCAGAGAGGAACAGGGAGGATCAGATAGGAACAGGGAGGATCAGATAGGAACAGGGAGGATCAGATAGGAACAGGGAGGAACAGATAGGAACAGGGAGGATCAGATAGGAACAGGGAGGATCAGATAGGAACAGGGAGGATCAGATAGGAACAGGGAGGAACAGATAGGAACAGGGAGGAACAGATAGGAACAGGGAGGAACAGGGAGGATCAGATAGGAACAGGGAGGATCAGAGAGGAACAGGGAGGATCAGATAGGAACAGGGAGGATCAGATAGGAACAGGGAGGATCAGATAGGAACAGGGGGATCAGATAGGAACAGGGGGGATCAGAGAGGAACAGGGAGGATCAGAGAGGAACAGGGAGGATCAGATAGGAACAGGGAGGATCAGATAGGAACAGGGAGGAACAGATAGGAACAGGGAGGATCAGATAGGAACAGGGAGGATCAGATAGGAACAGGGAGGATCAGATAGGAACAGGGAGGATCAGATAGGAACAGGGAGGAACAGGGAGGATCAGATAGGAACAGGGAGGATCAGATAGGAACAGGGAGGAACAGATAGGAACAGGGAGGATCAGATAGGAACAGGGAGGAACAGATAGGAACAGGGAGGAACAGATAGGAACAGGGAGGAACAGGGAGGATCAGATAGGAACAGGGAGGATCAGAGAGGAACAGGGAGGATCAGATAGGAACGGGGAGGATCAGATAGGAACAGGGAGGATCAGATAGGAACAGGGGGATCAGATAGGAACAGGGGGGATCAGAGAGGAACAGGGAGGATCAGAGAGGAACAGGGAGGATCAGATAGGAACAGGGAGGATCAGATAGGAACAGGGAGGAACAGATAGGAACAGGGAGGATCAGATAGGAACAGGGATGATCAGATAGGAACAGGGAGGATCAGATAGGAACAGGGAGGAACAGATAGGAACAGGGAGGATCAGATAGGAACAGGGAGGATCAGATAGGAACAGGGAGGATCAGATAGGAACAGGGAGGAACAGATAGGAACAGGGAGGAACAGATAGGAACAGGGAGGAACAGGGAGGATCAGATAGGAACAGGGAGGATCAGAGAGGAACAGGGAGGATCAGATAGGAACAGGGAGGATCAGATAGGAACAGGGAGGATCAGATAGGAACAGGGGGGATCAGATAGGAACAGGGAGGATCAGATAGGAACAGGGAGGATCAGAGAGGAACAGGGAGGATCAGATACGAACAGGGAGGATCAGATAGGAACAGGGAGGATCAGATAGGAACAGGGGGGATCAGATAGGAACAGGGGGGATCAGATAGGAACAGGGAGGATCAGATAGGAACAGGGAGGATCAGATAGGAACAGGGAGAATCAGATAGGAACAGAGAGGATCAGAGAGGAACAGGGAGGATCAGATAGGAACAGGGAGGATCAGAGAGGAACAGGGAGGATCAGAGAGGAACAGGGAGGATCAGATAGGAACAGGGAGGATCAGAGAGGAACAGGGAGGATCAGATAGGAACAGGGAGGATCAGATAGGAACAGGGAGGATCAGAGAGGAACAGGGAGGATCAGATAGGAACAGGGAGGATCAGAGAGGAACAGGGAGGATCAGATAGGAACAGGGAGGATCAGATAGGAACAGGGAGGATCAGAGAGGAACAGGGAGGATCAGATAGGAACAGGGAGGATCAGAGAGGGACAGGGAGGATCAGAGAGGAACAGGGAGGATCAGAGAGGAACAGGGAGGATCAGAGAGGAACAGGGAGGATCAGATAGGAACAGGGAGGATCAGATAGGAACAGGGAGGATCAGAGAGGAACAGGGAGGATCAGAGAGGAACAGGGAGGATCAGAGAGGAACAGGGAGGATCAGAGAGGAACAGGGAGGATCAGATAGGAACAGGGAGGATCAGATAGGAACAGGGAGGATCAGAGAGGGACAGGGAGGATCAGAGAGGAACAGGGAGGATCAGAGAGGAACAGGGAGGATCAGAGAGGAACAGGGAGGATCAGATAGGAACAGGGAGGAACAGATAGGAACAGGGAGGAACAGATAGGAACAGGGAGGAACAGGGAGGATCAGATAGGAACAGGGAGGATCAGATAGGAACAGGGAGGAACAGATAGGAACAGGGAGGATCAGATAGGAACAGGGAGGATCAGATAGGAACAGGGAGGATCAGATAGGAACAGGGAGGATCAGATAGGAACAGGGAGGAACAGATAGGAACAGGGAGGATCAGATAGGAACAGGGAGGATCAGATAGGAACAGGGAGGATCAGATAGGAACAGGGAGGATCAGATAGGAACAGGGAGGAACAGATAGGAACAGGGAGGAACAGATAGGAACAGGGAGGAACAGGGAGGATCAGATAGGAACAGGGAGGATCAGAGAGGAACAGGGAGGATCAGATAGGAACAGGGAGGATCAGATAGGAACAGGGAGGATCAGATAGGAACAGGGAGGATCAGATAGGAACAGGGGGGATCAGATAGGAACAGGGAGGATCAGATAGGAACAGGGAGGATCAGAGAGGAACAGGGAGGATCAGATACGAACAGGGAGGATCAGATAGGAACAGGGAGGATCAGATAGGAACAGGGGGGATCAGATAGGAACAGGGGGGATCAGATAGGAACAGGGAGGATCAGATAGGAACAGGGAGGATCAGATAGGAACAGGGAGAATCAGATAGGAACAGAGAGGATCAGAGAGGAACAGGGAGGATCAGATAGGAACAGGGAGGATCAGAGAGGAACAGGGAGGATCAGAGAGGAACAGGGAGGATCAGATAGGAACAGGGAGGATCAGAGAGGAACAGGGAGGATCAGATAGGAACAGGGAGGATCAGATAGGAACAGGGAGGATCAGAGAGGAACAGGGAGGATCAGATAGGAACAGGGAGGATCAGAGAGGAACAGGGAGGATCAGATAGGAACAGGGAGGATCAGATAGGAACAGGGAGGATCAGAGAGGAACAGGGAGGATCAGATAGGAACAGGGAGGATCAGAGAGGGACAGGGAGGATCAGAGAGGAACAGGGAGGATCAGAGAGGAACAGGGAGGATCAGATAGGAACAGGGAGGATCAGATAGGAACAGGGAGGATCAGAGAGGAACAGGGAGGATCAGAGAGGAACAGGGAGGATCAGAGAGGAACAGGGAGGATCAGAGAGGAACAGGGAGGATCAGATAGGAACAGGGAGGATCAGAGAGGGACAGGGAGGATCAGAGAGGAACAGGGAGGATCAGAGAGGAACAGGGAGGATCAGAGAGGAACAGGGAGGATCAGATAGGAACAGGGAGGAACAGATAGGAACAGGGAGGAACAGATAGGAACAGGGAGGAACAGGGAGGATCAGATAGGAACAGGGAGGATCAGAGAGGAACAGGGAGGATCAGATAGGAACAGGGAGGATCAGATAGGAACAGGGAGGATCAGATAGGAACAGGGGGATCAGATAGGAACAGGGGGGATCAGAGAGGAACAGGGAGGATCAGAGAGGAACAGGGAGGATCAGATAGGAACAGGGAGGATCAGATAGGAACAGGGAGGAACAGATAGGAACAGGGAGGATCAGATAGGAACAGGGAGGATCAGATAGGAACAGGGAGGATCAGATAGGAACAGGGAGGATCAGATAGGAACAGGGAGGAACAGGGAGGAACAGGGAGGAACAGGGAGGATCAGATAGGAACAGGGAGGATCAGATAGGAACAGGGAGGATCAGATAGGAACAGGGAGGAACAGATAGGAACAGGGAGGAACAGATAGGAACAGGGAGGAACAGGGAGGATCAGATAGGAACAGGGAGGATCAGAGAGGAACAGGGAGGATCAGATAGGAACAGGGAGGATCAGATAGGAACAGGGAGGATCAGATAGGAACAGGGGGATCAGATAGGAACAGGGGGGATCAGAGAGGAACAGGGAGGATCAGAGAGGAACAGGGAGGATCAGATAGGAACAGGAGGATCAGATAGGAACAGGGAGGAACAGATAGGAACAGGGAGGATCAGATAGGAACAGGGAGGATCAGATAGGAACAGGGAGGATCAGATAGGAACAGGGAGGATCAGATAGGAACAGGGAGGATCAGATAGGAACAGGGAGGATCAGATAGGAACAGGGAGGATCAGATAGGAACAGGGAGGAACAGATAGGAACAGGGAGGAACAGATAGGAACAGGGAGGAACAGGGAGGATCAGATAGGAACAGGGAGGATCAGAGAGGAACAGGGAGGATCAGATAGGAACAGGGAGGATCAGATAGGAACAGGGAGGATCAGATAGGAACAGGGGGGATCAGATAGGAACAGGGAGGATCAGATAGGAACAGGGAGGATCAGAGAGGAACAGGGAGGATCAGATACGAACAGGGAGGATCAGATAGGAACAGGGAGGATCAGATAGGAACAGGGGGGATCAGATAGGAACAGGGGGGATCAGATAGGAACAGGGAGGATCAGATAGGAACAGGGAGGATCAGATAGGAACAGAGAGGATCAGAGAGGAACAGGGAGGATCAGATAGGAACAGGGAGGATCAGAGAGGAACAGGGAGGATCAGAGAGGAACAGGGAGGATCAGATAGGAACAGGGAGGATCAGAGAGGAACAGGGAGGATCAGATAGGAACAGGGAGGATCAGAGAGGAACAGGGAGGATCAGATAGGAACAGGGAGGATCAGAGAGGGACAGGGAGGATCAGAGAGGAACAGGGAGGATCAGGGAGGATCAGAGAGGAACAGGGAGGATCAGATAGGAACAGGGAGGATCAGATAGGAACAGGGAGGATCAGAGAGGAACAGGGAGGATCAGAGAGGAACAGGGAGGATCAGAGAGGAACAGGGAGGATCAGAGAGGAACAGGGAGGATCAGATAGGAACAGGGAGGATCAGATAGGAACAGGGAGGAACAGGGAGGATCAGAGAGGAACAGGGAGGATCAGATAGGAACAGGGAGGATCAGAGAGGAACAGGGAGGATCAGAGAGGAACAGGGAGGATCAGAGAGGAACAGGGAGGATCAGAGAGGAACAGGGAGGATCAGAGAGGAACAGGGAGGATCAGAGAGGAACAGGGAGGATCAGAGAGGAACAGGGAGGATCAGAGAGGAACAGGGAGGATCAGACCTCTCTGTTCCTTCTAAAGCTGGAATCAGTGTGGCGGGTCAGTAGAACTAAAGAAAGCTATTTTTATTGCATGCTTGTTTGTTTTGGTGAAACAAATGTGAACAACCACGAAGGAACGAAGTCTTCTGTCATGGTGACTGTGAAGACTCTCTCTGGGTTGGACTTGTTATACAGGAAGAGCTGTCAGCAGGACTGCCAGAATGCATGTCCTCTCATGTAGGAAGGGATCATATGTGTCGTGTTAGAACCTGAGATTTTACAACCCAGGTTGGGGTTCCCTGTCTGGGGTAGCTTCCTTATACCAGGGTCCTGTTCAGGAGGGCACACCATAGGAACAGTATCACTATGACTATCACCATAGGAACAGTATCACTATGACTATCACCATAGGAACAGTATCACTATGACTATCACCATAGGAACAGTATCACTATGACTATCACCATAGGAACAGTATCACTATGACTATCACCATAGGAACAGTATCACTATGACTATCACCATAGGAACAGTATCACTATGACTATCACCATAGGAACAGTATCACTATCACTGTCACCATAGGAACAGTATCACTATGACTATCACCATAGGAACAGTATCACTATGACTATCACCATAGGAACAGTATCACTATGACTATCACCATAGGAACAGTATCACTATGACTATCACCATAGGAACAGTATCACTATGACTATCACCATAGGAACACTATCACTATGACTATCACCATAGGAACAGTATCACTATGACTATCACCATAGGAACAGTATCACTATGACTATCACCATAGGAACACTATCACTATGACTATCACCATAGGAACAGTATCACTATGACTGTCACCATAGGAACAGTATCACTATGACTATCACCATAGGAACAGTATCACTATGACTATCACCATAGGAACAGTATCACTATGACTATCACCATAGGAACAGTATCACTATGACTGTCACCATAGGAACAGTATCACTATGACTATCACCATAGGAACAGTATCACTATGACTGTCACCATAGGAACAGTATCACTATGACTATCACCATAGGAACAGTATCACTATGACTATCACCATAGGAACAGTATCACTATGACTGTCACCATAGGAACAGTATCACTATGACTATCACCATAGGAACAGTATCACTATGACTGTCACCATAGGAACAGTATCACTATGACTATCACCATAGGAACAGTATCACTATGACTATCACCATAGGAACAGTATCACTATGACTATCACCATAGGAACAGTATCACTATGACTATCACCATAGGAACAGTATCACTATGACTATCACCATAGGAACAGTAGCACTATGACTGTCACCATAGGAACAGTAGCACTATGACTGTCACCATAGGAACAGTATCACTATGACTGTCACCATAGGAACAGTATCACTATGACTGTCACCATAGGAACAGTATCACTATGACTGTCACCATAGGAACAGTATCACTATGACTGTCAATCAATCAATCAAATTTATTTTTATATAGCCCTTCGTACATCAGCTGATATCTCATAGGGGGACTATCAATATGGCTGTATTGTATTATTGTTCCTGACTGTGTGATAGGAAAAAGAGGGTTGTATATCCTACTGTCACCACACCCTCTCATATAACAACTAGTCAATCTGAGGTAAAGAGAGGTGACCACCACACCCTCTCATATAACAACTAGTCAATCTGAGGTAAAGAGAGGTGACCTCCACACCCTCTCATATAACAACTAGTCAATCTGAGGTAAAGAGAGCTGACCTCCACACCCTCTCGTATAACAACTAGTCAATCTGAGGTAAAGAGAGGTGACCACCACACCCTCTCATATAACAACTAGTCAATCTGAGATAAAGAGAGGTGACCACCACACCCTCTCATATAACAACTAGTCAATCTGAGGTAAAGAGAGGTGACCTCCACACCCTCTCATAAAACAACTAGTCAATCTGAGGTAAAGAGAGGTGACCTCCACACCCTCTCATATAACAACTAGTCAATCTGAGGTAAAGAGAGTTGACCTCCACACCCTCTCATATAACAACTAGTCAATCTGAGGTAAAGAGAGGTGACCTCCACACCCTCTCATATAACAACTAGTCAATCTGAGGTAAAGAGAGGTGACCTCCACACCCTCTCATATAACAACTAGTCAATCTGAGGTAAAGAGAGTGACCTCCACACCCTCTCATATAACAACTAGTCAATCTGAGGTAAAGAGGGATAAGTGACAGCATCTCATAAAGGGGCTCAAATAAAAACAGCTCTCTCCCTCTCCTCTCTCTCTCACTTTCTCTCTCTCTCTCAATTCAATTCTCTCTCTCTCTCTCTCTCTCTCTCTCTCTCTCTCTCTCTCACTTTCTCTCTCTCAATTCAATTCTCTCTCTGTCTCTCCCTTTCTCTGTCTGTCTGTCTGTCTGTCTGTCTGTCTGTCTGTCTGTCTGTCTGTCTGTCTGTCTGTCTGTCTGTCTGTCTGTCTGTCTGTCTGTGTATGTGTCTCTCTCCCTTTTTCTCTCTCGCTCTCTCTCTTTCTCTGTAGACTGTACATTTATTATCAGAAACAAGAGGTGGACTGTGTCTCAGGCGGACCTGAGGTTTTAGGTTCTGCTGCTGGTTTTAGTTCAGAGAGACAGACGGACAGACGGAGTGAGAGAGAGACACAGAGGGATTGAGTGAAAACAATCAGGGTTCACAACTCAGTGTTACAGTGTGCTCTTATGAGACTAGAGACTGACCTCCTTGTCGTCAAGATAATGAGATTGTGAAAGGATAACAGAGAGAAACGATTTTGTCACATTTACTCTACATTATCTTTACACATTGTCCAGTTAATTTCAGGGAAAAAGTCACTTCTTTATTAACAGAATAGTGAGACTGATAGCTAATGATGAATGATAGCTAAGAACTTCTGTTGCAGTCTGGCTTTGTCCATTTCCGTATTCTGCTGTCATTTTAAGTGTCTGTAAACATACAGTGCCATTTCAGACTGCGTTATACTGTAGCGCCATGAAAGGGTTTCATTACACGGTTGGTCAAGCCGGTGGTTTTGTCTGAAGTCTTTACAAGCACAGTAGCAATGTGTTTAAACTAGGCTTCCCTCAGTATGCCGAGGTACACTACATGAACAAAAGTATGTGGACACCTGCTCGTCCAACATCTCAATACAAAATCACGGGCATTAATGTGGAGTTGGTCCCCCCCTTCCCTGCTATAACAGCCTCCACTCTTCTGGGAAGGCTTTCCACTAGATGTTGGAACATTGCTGCTATAACAGCCTCCACTCTTCTGGGAAGGCTTTCCACTAGATGTTGGAACATTGCTGCTATAACAGCCTCCACTCTTCTGGGAAGGCTTTCCTACTCGATGTTGGAACATTGCTGCTATAACAGCCTCCACTCTTCTGGGAAGGCTTTCCTACTCGATGTTGGAACATTGCTGCGGGGACTTACTTCCATTCAGCCATGAGCATTAGTGAGGTCGGGCACTGATGTTGGGCGATTAGGCCTGGCTCGCAGTCGACGTTCCAATTCATCCCAAAGGTGTTCAATGGGGTTGAGGTCAGGGCTCTGTGCAGGCCAGTCAAGTTCTTCCGACAACGATCTCGACAAACCATTTCTGTATGAACCTTTGTGCACAGGGGGCATTGTCATGCTGAAAGGGCCTTCACCAAACTGTTGTCACAAAGTTGGAAGCACAGAATCATCTAGAATGTCATTGCATGCTGTATCCATTCACAGGAAACTAAGGGGCCGAGCCTGAACCATGAAAAACAGCCCAGTTTGGAATTTGCAGTTTGGAATTTGAAGGGGTGTCCACATACTTTTGTGTACATTGTGTATGTTTGTTTACAAACACCACACAGAGCAAACGAAAGCTTTGTGACGTGACAACCCACTGTCGTGCAGCGCAAGAGAGGTGATCAGGTTACACTTGAAATTCACTACTAATGTTTGCCAGCTAAATATTTTATAAGTTTAACTATCTAACATGTGCCAAATCAATTCTCTCCGGGGCTCCAGCTATGCATTTGGTTTGTTTGCTAAGTGGCTAGCTTGCAAGATCAAGCGTATTGGTTAAAGCAGAGACAACCAATCCCCTCCTGGATCCAGATCCCTACTGTCTAATATTGTTTTGTGCGTGCAGCAAACTGTGAGGAGCCTTTTGAGATAGTTGTATAACTTTATGAGCTGGATTGTTTGTCCTTCCAATTAGCTTGCGCATGTTAGCATTTAGCTAAGGTCCGCTATGGGAATTCGCTTGTTAGCATTTAGCTAGCATCCGCTATAGAATTCTATGGAATTCGCTAGTACTTTGTTAGCATTTAGCTAGCGTCCGTTTTTTTTTTTAACGTTTGGAAAGAAATCAAACCCCTTGTGTGCACTGCCGGTAATACCGTATAACCCGGTATGGTACAAGAACAGTATAAAAATCTGGATCCCGCCCAACCCGAGTTTAAACTCTTCTTCTGGACGTTGTCTCTACTCCTGTTCTGTCTGAATGGCCCCTGACATTCGTAAGGCCTAAGACCCAAACACAGCAGCATTTTCTGGCCACAACCCGCCAAATCCAACCTCTGTATCAAGGGGCCCAAGATCCAACCCTGTACTAAGGGGTCTAAGATCCAACCCTGTATCAAGGGGTCTAAGATCCAACCCTGTATCAAGGGGGCTAAGATCCAACCCTGTATCAAGGAGTCTAAGATCCAACCCTGTATCAAGGGGTCTAAGATCCAACCCTGTATCAAGGGGTCTAAGATCCAACCCTGTATCAAGGGGTCTAAGATCCAACCCTGTATCAAGGGGGCTAAGATCCAACCCTGTATCAAGGGATCTAATATCCAACCCTGTATCAAGGGGCCCAAGATCCAACCCTGTATCAAGGGGGCTAAGATCCAACCCTGTATCAAGGGGCCCAAGATCCAACCCTGTATCAAGGGATCTAATATCCAACCCTGTATCAAGGGGGCTAAGATCCAACCCTGTATCAAGGGGACTAAGATCCAACCCTGTATCAAGGGGTCTAAGATCCAACCTTGTATCAAGGGGTCTAAGATCCAACCTTGTATCAAGGGGGCAAAGATCCAACCCTGTATCAAGGGGTCTAAGATCCAACCCTGTACCAAGGGGGCTAAGATCCAACCCTGTACCAAGGGGGCTAAGATCCAACCCTGTATCTAAGGGGCTAAGATCCAACCCTGTACCAAGGGGGCTAACATCCAACCCTGTATCAAGGGGGCTAAGATCCAACCCTGTATCTAAGGGGCTAAGATCCAACCCTGTATCTAAGGGGCTAAGATCCAACCCTGTATCAAGGGGGCTAAGATCCAACCCTGTATCAAGGGGGCTAAGATCCAACCCTGTATCAAGGGGGCTAAGATCCAACCCTGTATCAAGGGGGCTAAGATCCAACCCTGTATCTAAGGGGCTAAGATCCAACCCTGTACCAAGGGGTCTAAGATCCAACCTTGTATCAAGGGGGCTAAGATCCAACCCTGTATCAAGGGGTCTAAGATGGGTTATTGTGGGGTTATTATAAGCTGTTAACAAATCACCCTCCACCCTCACCCACTACCATACAAGCTCCAACAAAAGCAGTAGGTCTCAGTGAGTTTCTGGAAGTGATTTTGAAGTCCCGTCCTGCAGAGCTGTTCATTCATTCCACAGTAGAGCAGTCTGCTCCATGCAGGGTTAAACAGAACAGACCTTCACTCCCACTGGGCAGGGCACTGAGGACAGACAATGATCCTGCCAGTCAATGTCAAGCCTCTCATCTGGCTTGGAGTGTTGACTGGTCTAGAGGAGGCCCCAGCTGATTGTAGGGTTCTGGTGAGGCTTTACTGCCATAGGCTGGGCATGGATACATGGACCACGTGCCCAGCTAAACACAGACAGGAACACACACCAACTGTACACACACGTCCGTCTGTCTGTCTGTCTGTCTGTCTGTCTGTCTGTCTGTCTGTCTGTCTGTCTGTCTGTCTGTCTGTCTGTCTGTCTGTCTGTCTGTCTGTCCTTCATCCAGGCTGTCTGTCTGTACTTCATCCAGTCTGTCTGTCTGTCTGTCTGTCTGTCTCTGTCTGTCTGTCTGTCTGTCTCTCTGTCCGTCCGTCCGTCCGTCCGTCCGTCCGTCTGTCTGTCCTTCATCCAGGCTGTCTGTCTGTCTGTATTTCATCCAGTCTGTCTGTCTGTCTGTCTGTCTGTCTGTCTGTCTGTCTGTCTGTCTGTCTGTCTGTCTGTCTGTCTGTCTGTCTGTCTGTCTGTCTGTCTGTCTGTCTGTCTGTCCTTCATCCAGGCTGTGTGTTAAGCCTAAATGGGACCCTGCAGTGTTAATAAACATTAATAGCTCTTTAAACCAGAGGAAGTGATTTGTAAAAAGGCCTTTTTATTTCTAATTAATCTCCTAGCAGATTAGTCAGTCGTAGCATGGTTTGGCGTTTTGAGCCGAGGCATAGAGGCTGTAAGGCTAGCCAAGAGCAAATGAAACCTGCCTTGTAGGGCATTACAGTGAGTAACCTTTATGCTGCTTTTATTATTGTCATTTCTTTATTTAACCTTTTATTTAACCTTTATCTAACCTTTATTTAACCTTTTATTTAACTAGGCAAGTCAGTTAAGAACAAATTCTTATTTACAATGACGGCCTACCCCGGCCAAACCCCGACGACGCTGGGCCAATTGTGCGCCGCCCTATGGGACTCCCAATCACGGCCGGTTGTGATACAGCCTGGAATCGAACCAGGATGTCTGTAGTGACGCCTCTAGCACTGAGATGCAGTACCTTAGACCGCTGCGGCCACTCGGGAGCTACTAGCTTGCTCCCAGACCTAAAGGCCTGTGTGCTCTAGCCAAGCTGAAAACGATAAAGGAGTTGACTAAGCTAAAGCACATTGACATCTGGACCAGGCCACTTCAGCTGTAGTGTTCCCTTGAGTCCTGTCTGTGTCTCTCTAGTGTCTATGTTAGAGTCATGTTAGGCTGCAGAGCCTTAGTTAATGGGGTGTTGTAGTTCAGCAGGGGCCCTGTCCTGTCGTAGCTGCTCTGTCCTGTTGATGAGGCAGAGGGGAACAGAACAGGGAACAATACCCTGGGAGGAAGTCCCCGTGAGGGATACAATGTGTCCGTCCGCTGCAGCTCAGTCCCTGGGCCTCGGGGGTCGTACAGCTGCTGGGACCTTTCAGTGTTTAGGGGGACCATGGGCGGTCTTCCAGTGTTTAGGGGGACCAGGGGCCTTTGTGTAGGCTAGGTACCCCTGGTGGAATTTGACAAGCGTGTTGTGGCACCTCATTGCTACTCTCCTCTCCCATACATGGACCACATGCCCAGCTAAACACAGAATTTCCCGGTGGCATCGACGGCCATGGTCTTCGATGCCCCCTTGTGTGGCCGTAATGCCCTCTAAAAACATCCATGCCTTGCAGCCACCATAGTGGCCATTGTGCACTTGGGCTGAATATAATAATTGTAAATCCCTTCTCCCAGCTGCCAATTGGCCTGCTCCAAAGCACCTCTCACTCACATGACTTTTTCAGATATCTCAATTCTTATTAGCCAATGCCTATCATGTGATGGGATCTGTGAGGCCCCAGCTCGGCTACTAGTGAAGACGCATCGGGGATTCAACGGTACGCGTCCTTATCGAATTTAGAGGTGCATATTAAACATGTTACAAAGAAACTGTCCACATTTCCTTTTAGGTCAGTCAACAAGATGAGTAACAAACAGCAAGAGCACTAGCCTATGTTAATCTACTATCCCCCATAGTACAACCGTTGATCCATTCTATTGGTCAGCTTGTCCTTCTGTGTGAGAAATAAATATTCCAAACAGACTCTGGGACAGTTGTGGGACGACAGATCACAAATTAATACAACCACTGTAGCCAACATCAAATAAAAAAAACATTTTAAAAGCAATGAGGCTGATGCAACAGATCAGAAGATTTAGCTTAAAATGTTGATAAACTATTAGTCTATATTTTCACATTCTAAACTGTTAGTCTATATCTTCACATTATAAACTGTTAGACTATATCTTCACATTATAAACTATTAGTCTATATCTTCACATTATAAACTGTTAGTCTATATCTTCACATTCTAAACTATTAGTCTATATCTTCACATTATAAACTGTTAGTCTATATCTTCACATTATAAACTGTTAGTCTATATTTTCACATTATAAACTATTAGTCTATATCTTCACATTCTAAACTATTAGTCTATATCTTCACATTATAAACTATTAGTCTATATCTTCACATTATAAACTGTTAGTCTATATCTTCACATTATAAACTATTAGTCTATATCTTCACATTATAAACTATTAGTCTATATCTTCACATTATAAACTGTTAGTCTATATCTTCACATTATAAACTGTTAGTCTATATCTTCACATTATAAACTGTTAGACTATATCTTCACATTATAAACTATTAGTCTATATCTTCACATTCTAAACTATTAGTCTATATCTTCACATTATAAACTATTAGTCTATATCTTCACATTATAAACTATTAGACTATATCTTCACATTATAAGCGCAGCAATGCGCACATGTTCCACAATGCAATTAGCAGGAAAACACACTTCTCCAAAGCGCACTGCAAATGCGAGCGGTTTCATTTGCAGAGACAAACTATAGCCAATACCATAGTCTACCCCCTACTCTTTGACAGGCAGGCTAATTCATTATTTGTGTACATTTACATACACTTATGTTTTTCTTAACAGAACAGCGTTTTTCAGTTTTCAAAACAATTTAGTTGGCTATTTTGGTTAATATCCTTGGTACCCTTGCAGATAGCCTTGGTGCCCTAGCGGATAGCCTTGGTACCCTAGCAGATAGCCTTGGTGTCCTAGCAGATTGCCTTGGTACCCTAGCAGATAGCCTTGGTGCCCTAGCAGATGGCCTTGGTGTCCTAGCAGATTGCCTTGGTACCCTAGCAGATAGCCTTGGTGCCCTAGCAGATGGCCTTGGTGTCCTAGCAGATGGCCTTGGTGCCCTAGCAGATAGCCTTGGTACCCTAGCAGATGGCCTTGGTGTCCTAGCAGATGGCCTTGGTGCCCTTGCAGATAGCCTTGGTGCCCTAGCAGATGGCCTTGGTGTCCTAGCAGATAGCCTTGGTGTCCTAGCAGATAGCCTTGGTACCCTAGCGGATAGCCTTGGTACCCTAGCAGATTGCCTTGGTACTCTAGCAGATAGCCTTGGTGCCCTAGCAGATAGCCTTGGTACCCTAGCAGATAGCCTTGGTGCCCTAGCAGATAGCCTTGGTACCCTAGCAGATAGCCTTGGTGCCCTAGCAGATAGCCTTGGTGCCCTAGCAGATAGCCTTGGTACCCTAGCAGATAGCCTTGGTACCCTAGCAGATAGCCTTGGTACCCTAGCAGATAGCCTTGGTGCCCTAGCAGATAGCCTTGGTACCCTAGCAGATAGCCTTGGTGCCCTAGCAGATAGCCTTGGTGCCCTAGCAGATAGCCTTGGTACCCTAGCAGATAGCCTTGGTGCCCTAGCAGATAGCCTTGGTACCCTAGCAGATAGCCTTGGTACCCTAGCAGATAGCCTTGGTGCCCTAGCAGATAGCCTTGGTGCCCTAGCAGATAGCCTTGGTGCCCTAGCAGATAGCCTTGGTGTCCTAGCAGATAGCCTTGGTACCCTAGCAGATAGCCTTGGTGCCCTAGCAGATAGCCTTGGTGCCCTAGCAGATAGCCTTGGTGCCCTAGCAGATAGCCTTGGTGCCCTAGCAGATAGCCTTGGTACCCTAGCAGATAGCCTTGGTGCCCTAGCAGATAGCCTTGGTACCCTAGCAGATAGCCTTGGTGCCCTAGCAGATAGCCTTGGTACCCTAGCAGATAGCCTTGGTGCCCTAGCAGATAGCCTTGGTACCCTAGCAGATAGCCTTGGTACCCTAGCAGATAGCCTTGGTGCCCTAGCAGATAGCCTTGGTGCCCTAGCAGATAGCCTTGGTGCCCTAGCAGATAGCCTTGGTACCCTAGCAGATAGCCTTGGTTCCCTGGCACCTCTTGAAGGCCATATGGCCTTGCCCCTAAAATCCTGAAATTCCAGGCCTGTCCTCTCCCTCCCTCATTGGGCCTTTAGGTTTATTACTGGTGGTGATGTTACAACTCACCATTGTGTTTTGTATCAAAAAGTGGGTTGGGCGTCTTTGTATGTAAGGAGAGAGCAGCATTCTCTAGTGTTTATTTACAAAGCACTCATGCAGAAACTTCCTATTTATCTATCATCATTAATTACCAAACCCAGTCTCAGGCTTGGATAACACCAGGGACACCAGGGACATTGGTTCAGCTCTAACCAGGATGTATTGTTTGTGTGTTACAGGAGGCACCAGGGACATTGGTTCAGCTCTAACCAGGATGTATTGTTTGTGTGTTACAGGAGGCACCAGGGACATTGGTTCAGCTCTAACCAGGATGTATTGTTTGTGTGTTACAGGAGGCACCAGGGACATTGGTTCAGCTCTAACCAGGATGTATTGTTTGTGTGTTACAGGAGGCACCAGGGACATTGGTTCAGCTCTAACCAGGATGTGTATGAGACACAGAAGCATCGAGGCCAAGCTCAGAGACTTTTCAATGTAAGGATGTTCTCATTTACAACCACACTACTAGACCATCATTTACCATTGATTTGTAGTACATGTCACTTTGAACGAAATTAAGAAGTGTGTGTGTGTGTGTGTGTGTGTGTGTGTGTGTGTGTGTGTGTGTGTGTGTGTGTGTGTGTGTGTGTGTGTGTGTGTGTGTAACAGTGTCGTTAAAGTGAGACATTACTGATGAATCTGTAGAATGTCACCCAGCTCAGCCGATTCTACTCTTTCCCAGCATTCCACTGTCTCAGGGGCATGTCTGGTCCACGACACACACACACAGGGAGATCTCTAATTTCTTCAAGGCATTTTGGATAAATTCTTCTTGCGTCTCCATGGCTGTGACAGTGTGAAGTAGTAAACCTAGGTGCCTGTGGTCAAGCCTAGCTACACACACACACACACACACACACACACCAAAAACACATACACACAGACAGACACACACACACACACACACACACACACACACACACACACACACACACACACACACACCAAAAACACATACACACAGACAGACACACACACCACAAACACACATAATGAAAAACACACACACAGTCACCACCACTATGCCCCGCCCCATCACTGTTATGCCCTGACCACTCATCACCACTATGGCCCGCCCCCTCATCACCGCTCTGCCCCGCCCCCTCATCACCACTATGCCCCGCCCCATCATTGCTCTGCCCCGCCCCCGCATCACTATTATGCCCCGCCCCCTCATCACCGCTCTGCCCCGCTCCCTCATCACCGCTATGCCCCACCCCCTCATCACTGCTATGCCCCGCCCCCACATCACCGCTATGCCCCGCCCCCTCATCACTGCTTTGCCCCGCCCCCTCACCACCACTATGCCCCGCCTCCTCATCACCACTATACCCCGCCCCCACATCACCGCTATGCCCCACCCCCTCATCACCGCTATGCCCCGCCCCCACATCACCGCTATGCCCCGCCCCCTCATCACTGCTCTGCCCTGCCCCCGCATCACTATTATGCCCCGCCCCCTCATCACCGCTCTTCCCCGCTCCCTCATCACCGCTATGCCCCACCCCCTCATCACCGATATGCCCCGCCCCCACATCACCACTATGCCCCGCCCCCCATCACCACTATGCCCCGCCCCCACATCACAACTATGCCCCGCCACCTCATCACCACTATGCCCCGCCACCTCATCACCACTATGCCCCTCTCTACTGAAAGACTAGCCTTTTGGTGGGCTAGGAGAGATCCTAATAAACAATACTGGATTTCTAATGTTTCTCACCTTTGTGATTGCTGTGACCTGCAGGGCTTTCATGGACTGCATGATCAACCCTCTACAGGATCAGATGGAGGAGTGGAAGAGAGGAACTAACACACTGGATAAGGACCATGCTAAAGGTACCATCATAACATATAGATATATAATAATATAGAGAGGAACCAACACTCTGGATAAGGACCATGCTAAAGGTACCATCATAACATATAGATATATAATAATATAGAGAGGAACCAACACTCTGGATAAGGACCATGCTAAAGGTACCATCATAACATATAGATATATAATAATATAGAGAGGAACCAACACTCTGGATAAGGACCATGCTAAAGGTACCATCATAACATATAGATATATAATAATATAGAGAGGAACCAACACTCTGGATAAGGACCATGCTAAAGGTACCATCATAACATATAGATATGTAATAATATAGAGAGGAACCAACACTCTGGATAAGGACCATGCTAAAGGTACCATCATAACACATAGATATGTAATAATATAGAGAGGAACCAACACTCTGGATAAGGACCATGCTAAAGGTATCATCATAACAGAGAGTATAGAGAGAGAGAGGGGGGTATATATATTTGTATATACAGTTGAAGTCGGAAGTTTACATACACTTTAGCCAAATACATTTAAACTCAGTTTTTCACAATTCCTGACATTTAATCCTAGTAAAAATTCCCTGTCTTAGGTCAGCTAGGATCACCACTTTATTTTAAGAATGTGAAATGTCAGAATAATAGTAGAAAGAATGATTTATTTCAGCTTTTATTTCTTTCATCACATTCCCAGTGGGTCAGAAGTTTACATACACTCAATTAGTATTTGGTAGCATTGCCTTTAAATTGTTTAACTTGGGTCAAACGTTTCGGGTAGCCTTCCGCAAGCTTCCCACAATAAGTTGGGTACATTTTGGCCCATTCCTCCTGACAGAGCTGGTGTAACTGAGTCAGGTTTGTAGGCCTCCTTGCTCGCACACGCTTTTCAGTTCTGCCCACAAATTTTCAGGGCTTTGTGATGGCCACTCCAATACCTTGACTTTGTTGTCCTTAAGCCATTTTGCCACAACTTTGGACGTATGCTTGGGGTCATTGTCCATTTGGAAGACCCATTTGCGACCAAGCTTTAACTTCCTGACTGATGTCTTGAGATGCTGCTTTAATGCACATCATTTCCTTCCTCATCTATTTTGTGAAGTGCACCAGTCCCTCCTGCAGAAAAGCACCCCCACAACATGATACTGCCACCCCCGTCCTTCACGGTTGGGATGGTGTTCTTCGGCTTGCAAGCCTCCCCCTTTTTCCTCCAAACATAACGATGGTCATTATGGCCAAACAGTTCTATTTTTGTTTCATCAGACCAGAGGACATTTCTCCAAAAAGTACGATATTTTCCCCATGTGCAGTTGCAAACCGTAGTCTGGCTTTTTTATGGCGGTTTTGGAGCAGTGGCTTCTTCCTTGCTGAGCGGCCTTTCAGGTTATGTTGATATAGGACTCGTTTTACTGTAGATATAGATACTTTCGTACCTGTTTCCTCCAGCATCTTCACAAGGTCCTTTTCTGTTGTTCTGGGATTGATTTGCACTTTTCGCAACAAAGTACGTTCATCTCTAGAAGAGAGAACGCGTCTCCTTCCTGAACGGTATGACGGCTGCGTGGTCCCATGGTGTTTATACCTGCGTACTATTGTTTGTACAGATGAATGTGGTACCTTCAAACTTCTGACCCACTGGAATTGTGATACGGTGAATTATAAATGAAATAATCTGTCTGTAAACAATTGTTGGAAAAATTACTTGTGTCATGCACAAAGTAGATGTCCTAACCGACTTGCCAAAACTATAGTTTGTTTACAAGAAATTTGTGGCGTGGTTGAAAAACGAGTTTTAATGACTCCAACCTAAGTGTATGTAAACTTCCGACTTCAACTGTATAATAATATAACCATACACTACAAGCCAGTGTAATATACACTACATGAACAAAAGTATGTGGACACCTGCTAGTCGAACATCTCATTCCAAAATCATGACCATTAATATGGAGTTGGTCCCCCCCCTTTGCTGCTATAACAGCCTCCACTCTTCTGGGAAGGCTTTCCACTAGATGTTGGAACATTGCTGCTATAACAGCCTCCACTCTTCTGGGAAGGCTTTCCACTAGATGTTGGGACATTGCTGCTATAACAGCCTCCACTCTTCTGGGAAGGCTTTCCACTAGATGTTGTAACATTGCTGCGAGGATTTGCTTCCATTCAGCCACAAGAGCATTAGTGAGGTCGGGCACTGATGTTGGGGCGATTAGGCCTGGCTCACAGTCTGCGTTCCAATTAATCCCAAAGGTGTTCGATGGGGTTGAGGTCAGTGCTCTGTGCAGGCCAGTCAAGTTCTTCCACACCGATCTCAATAAACCATTTCTGTACGGCATTGTCATGCTGAAACAGGAAAGGGCCTTCCCCAAATTGTTGCCACAAAGTTGGAACAAGCTAGTCACAAAGTTTTACGAGCATCAGCACTCGGCGATCCCGTCCTATGAGCTTGTGTGGCCACTTCGCGGCTGAGCCGTTGTTGCACCTAGACGTTTCCACTTCACAATAACAGCACTTACAGTTGACCGGAGCAGCTCTAGCAGGGCAGAAATTTGACGAACTGACTTGTTGGAAAAGTGGCATCCTATGACGGTGCTACTTTGAAAGTCACTGAGCTCTTCAGTAAAGCCATTATACTGCCAATGTTTGTCTATGGAGATTACATGGCTGTGTGCTCGATTTTATACACCTGTCAGCAACGGGTGTGGCTGAAATAGTTTATATATATATATATATATATACCTCTGCACACCACAGTCAACATTCACTCTCTGTTTAGAGTTTAGCTTATTTTCTTTTCCTCTTTGACCCGAATTTTGTTTTATTGTACAATTTAGTAAAACACGCGTCAAAACCAACAAGACAGGGTCAGTCACATATGAGCTCACTATTTGGCACAATAGTGAACCAATGAGTTATAGGTGTTTATTAAATGGCTGATAAACGACAGAATAACATGTATACCAGTCAGCTACTTCACCTTTTACCACCTCTAGAAATGTTGTAATATCCACTGACTGTGCTCAGCTTTAGGGTTTCCTGACACGCTGTTGACCCCATTTCCCCCCCACAGAGTACAAGAAAGTTCGGAGTGAGATCAAGAAGAAGTCTTTAGACACTCTGAAGCTACAGAAGAAGGCAAAGAAAGGTAGACTCTATCCGTCTGTCTGTCTGTCTGTCTGTCTGTCTGTCTGTCTGTCTGTCTGTCTGTCTGTCTGTCTGTCTGTCTGTCTGTCTGTCTGTCTGTCTGTCTGTCTGTCTGCGTCTGTCTGTCTGTCTGTCTGTCTGTCTGTCTCGTCTCGTCCGTCCCGTCCCGTCCCGTCCCGTCCTGCTTCACTTCTCTACTGGCTGTGCCATACAAATAGAGTTATTACAACATATGTACGATACATATAATGTCTGTGGGCTTGGCCGTATGAAGTAAAGTATAAACCCTGTACCTCTATGGGCTGTTGTTTCCCCTTGAGGTCCTACCTACACATTCCATGTAGTCTAAAGCAAATAGAGTTGAACGTCAATGAGGCCACTCAGGGACTCTACAGTATAAAACACAGTACATATTTATGTAACATTTATTATATATAGTACATCTCTACGTACATTTGGTACGCTTAGGCAAATGGACATGCAAATTGAGTTGAACATCCTCCCTACTGAATGTCCTTACTCTATGCTATGGTTTCTGTTGGTTATGTAAGAATGTTCCTGATCCCTGTCAGACTCTGTGGATTGGCAGATATCATTTGTACACATGAATCTATCTGAATGATGTCTGGAAACATGGAGTAAAAACAACAACATCAGCTCATATTGTCTGTCATTATACTGAAACCAGGACACTGGCTGTGTCCCAAATGGCACCCTATTCCCTATATAGTGCACTACTTTAGTACAGGGTCTATAGGGCCCAAAGATGTGCACTACACAGGAAATAGGGTGCCATTTGGAACAGATTCTCTGCTCAACTACTGAGTATCCGTTTGTGTCGTCCTTTCTCCCTCGTAGGACAGCACATCCCAATTGAATACGCATGCAGTCAGTCAGTCTTTGTGTAGGCCTACGCACCATGAAAGGAAATGGAGACGCTATTGAAAAGGTTCAATATGTGTCTAGACAGATAGACAGAGAGAGAGCATCTATGGAAGCTCCTATTCAAGCTGTCAGTTATCTTGAGCGACAAAAGTCCAGTTGAAATTTCAAAATGTCCATCTTGAAAGCACCAAAACATCTATGCATTTTCTGCTTTCAAAGTGAACTTCAACTCTTTTTGAAACTTCTTTAGCTCAAATACTGTGCTGTTGTATTTCCATGGTGCAGTATTTAGCAGTGTGCACCTGGTCTTATTGTAGTGTTATTAGATATCCTATCTAGAGGAGCAGTATTTAGCAGTGTGCACCTGGTCTTATTGTAGTGTTATTAGATGTCCTATCTAGAGGAGCAGTATTTAGCAGTGTGCACCTGGTCTTATTGTAGTGTTATTAGATGTCCTATCTAGAGGAGCAGTATTTAGCAGTGTGCACCTGGTCTTATTGTAGTGTTATTAGATGTCCTATCTAGAGGAGCAGTATTTAGCAGTATGCACCTGGTCTTATTGTAGTGTTATTAGATGTCCTATCTAGAGGAGCAGTATTTAGCAGTGTGCACCTGGTCTTATTGAAGTGTTATTAGATATCCTATCTAGAGGAGCAGTATTTAGCAGTATGCACCTGGTCTTATTGTAGTGTTATTAGATGTCCTATCTAGAGGAGCAGTATTTAGCAGTATGCACCTGGTCTTATTGTAGTGTTATTAGATGTCCTATCTAGAGGAGCAGTATTTAGCAGTATGCACCTGGTCTTATTGTAGTGTTATTAGATGTCCTATCTAGAGGAGCAGTATTTAGCAGTATGCACCTGGTCTTATTGTAGTGTTATTAGATGTCCTATCTAGAGGAGCAGTATTTAGCAGTATGCACCTGGTCTTATTGTAGTGTTATTAGATGTCCTATCTAGAGGAGCAGTATTTAGCAGTATGCACCTGGTCTTATTGAAGTGTTATTAGATGTCCTATCTAGAGGAGCAGTATTTAGCAGTGTGCACCTGGTCTTATTGTAGTGTTATTAGATGTCCTATCTAGAGGAGCAGTATTTAGCAGTATGCACCTGGTCTTATTGTAGTGTTATTAGATGTCCTATCTAGAGGAGCAGTATTTAGCAGTGTGCACCTGGTCTTATTGAAGTGTTATTAGATATCCTATCTAGAGGAGCAGTATTTAGCAGTATGCACCTGGTCTTATTGTAGTGTTATTAGATGTCCTATCTAGAGGAGCAGTATTTAGCAGTATGCACCTGGTCTTATTGTAGTGTTATTAGATGTCCTATCTAGAGGAGCAGTATTTAGCAGTGTGCACCAAGTGGCGCAGTGGTCTAAGACACTGCATGTCAGTGCTAGAGGCGTCACTACAGACAACCTGGTTCGAATCCACACTGTATCACAACCGGCCGTGATTGGGAGTCCCATAGGGCGGCTGTCATGTCCTGACCCTAGTAAGATGTCATTTTCTATAGTAGAGTAGGGCAGGGCGTGACAGGGGGTGTTTTGGGTTGTTCTATGTTTTCTATTTCTATGTTTAAGTTCAAGTTTTTCTATTTCTATGTTGGGATTGTTTGAGGTTGATCTCTAATTGGAGGCAGCTGATCCTCATTGCCTCTGATTAGAGATCATATTTAAGTAGGGGTTTTTCTCTTCCTGTTTGTGGGTTATTATCTTTTGAGTAGTGTGTTTTCCTCTCTGCGTCACGGTTTGTTGTTTTTGTGTTTTCAAGTATTTATGTGTATTGCATTCAGTTTCACGTTTAATAAATATGTGGAACTACGAACACGCTGCATTTTGGTCCGGTCCTTCAAACAGACGTGACTGCGGCGCACATTTGGCTCAGCGCCGTCCGAGTCCGTCATTGTAAATAAGAATTTGTTCTTAACTGACTTGCCTAGTTAAATAAAGGTTATATCAAATAAAA